>NC_030685.2:82836547-83136547 GCF_000004195.4 Xenopus tropicalis | reverse complement strand
CACATTGTACCTATGGGAGGGGGCACAGTGTCACTGGCACATTGTACCTATGGGAGGGGGCACAGTGTCACTGGCACATTGTACCTATGGGAGGGGCACAGTGTCACTGGCACATTGTACCTATGGGAGGGGGGCACAGTGTCACTGGCACATTGTACCTATGGGAGGGGGCACAGTGTCACTGGCACATTGTACCTATGGGAGGGGGCACAGTATCACTGGCACATTGTACCTATGGGAGGGGCACAGTGTCACTGGCACATTGTACCTATGGGAGGGGCACAGTGTCACTGGCACATTGTACCTATGGGAGGGGCACAGTATCACTGGCACATTGTACCTATGGGAGGGGGCACAGTATCACTGGCACATTGTACCTATGGGAGGGGGCACAGTATCACTGGCACATTGTACCTATGGGAGGGGGCACAGTATCACTGGCACATTGTACCTATGGGAAGGGGGCACAGTGTCACTGGCACATTGTACCTATGGGAGGGGCACAGTATCACTGGCACATTGTACCTATGGGAGGGGGGCACAGTGTCACTGGCACATTGTACCTATGGGAGGGGGGCACAGTATCACTGGCACATTGTACCTATGGGAGGGGGCACAGTATCACTGGCACATTGTACCTATGGGAGGGGGCACAGTATCACTGGCACATTGTACCTATGGGAGGGGGCACATCACTGGCACATTGTACCTATGGCACAGTATCACTGGCACATTGTACCTATGGGAGGGGCACAGTATCACTGGCACATTGTACCTATGGGAGGGGGCACAGTGTCACTGGCACATTGTACCTATGGGGGGGCACAGTATCACTGGCACATTGTACCTATGGGAGGGGGCACTCACTGGCACATTGTACCTATGGGGGGGCACAGTGTCACTGGCACATTGTACCTATGGGAGGGGCACAGTGTCACTGGCACATTGTACCTATGGGAGGGGCACAGTGTCACTGGCACATTGTACCTATGGGAGGGGGCACAGTATCACTGGCACATTGTACCTATGGGAGGGGGCACAGCACACGGCACATTGTACCTATGGGAGGGGGCACAGTATCACTGGCACATTGTACCTATGGGAGGGGGCACAGTATCACTGGCACATTGTACCTATGGGAGGGGGCACAGTATCACTGGCACATTGTACCTATGGGAGGGGGCACATTGTACCTATACCTATGGGAGGGGGCACAGTATCACTGGCACATTGTACCTATGGGAGGGGGCACAGTATCACTGGCACATTGTACCTATGGGAGGGGCACCTATGGGAGGGGCACAGTGTCACTGGCACATTGTACCTATGGGGGGGGGCACAGTGTCACTGGCACATTGTACCTATGGGAGGGGGCACAGTATCACTGGCACATTGTACCTATGGGAGGGGGCAACATTGTACCTATGGGAGGGGGCACAGTGTCACTGGCACATTGTACCTATGGGGGCACAGTATCACTGGCACATTGTACCTATGGGAGGGCACAGGGCACATTATCACTGGCACATTGTACCTATGGGAGGGGCACAGTATCACTGGCACATTGTACCTATGGGAGGGGGCCAGTATCACTGGCACATTGTACCTATGGGAGGGGCACAGGCACATTGTACTATGGGAGGGGGCACAGTGGGAGGGGGGTCACTGGCACATTGTACCTATGGGAGCAGTGTCACTGGCACATTGTACCTATGGGAGGGGCACAGTGTCACTGGCACATTGTACCTATGGAGGGGGGCACAGTTCACTGGCACATTGTACCTATGGGAGCACAGTATCACTGGCACATTGTACCTATGGGAGGGGGGTATCACTGGCACATTGTACCTATGGGAGGGGGCACAGTGTCACTGGCACATTGTACCTATGGGAGGGGGTCACTGGCACATTGTACCTATGGGAGGGGGCACACACCTATGGGAGGGGGCACAGTCACTGGCACATTGTACCTATGGGAGGGGGTATCACTGGCACATTGTACCTACAGTGTCACTGGCACCTTGTACCTATGGGAGGGGCACAGTATCACTGGCACATTGTACCTATGGGGGGCACATCACTGGCACATTGTACCTATGGGAGGGGGCACAGTATCACTGGCACATTGTACCTATGGGAGGGGGGCACAGTGTCACTGGCACATTGTACCTATGGGAGGGGGCACAGTATCACTGGCACATTGTACCTATGGGAGGGGGCACAGTATCACTGGCACATTGTACCTATGGGAGGGGGGCACAGTATCACTGGCACATTGTACCTATGGGAGGGGGCACAGTATCACTGGCACATTGTACCTATGGGAGGGGGCACAGACATATTAAAAGGATATTACTCGGCTGTTTATTGTGACAGTTCATCACTGACATCACTCCCAGTGGAGCTGCCTGATTGCTCTTAAATACACGTCAGTTTCATCAGAAGCCATTTAGCCTCCCAGGAAGGTTACAGACTGCACACAGATGGGGCCCGGCTTGTACTCTAACCCAAGGCTGTTATCCAACCCACCTCTCTCTAGCCTGTACCTATAGGGGAGAGTGTGGGGTAACTATGTAGTGCCTGCGCATTGGAGGGGGACATAGTTATAGTACTAGTACAGTGGTGCTTGAAGCTCATACAAAGGGAATATGCAGTGTTGCTAGCCTATATTATATATAGTAATTCTTTAGATTATAAACTCTTGTGAGTAGGGCCCTTTAATCCCATTTATGTTCTGTATCTCTTGTTTGTTAAATTATTATAAGACCCCTGTTTGTTATAAATGAACATAAAAGTGTGCGTAACTTGCCGAGAACTATATAAATATATAAGGGTGTAATGTAATGAAAGATATAAATGATGGTAACTATTTTAAGACTTTGGGGTCAGTGACCCGTACTTACAAGCTATTTTTAATCCCTGACAGTTTTTGCCTGGACACACCCAGCTGAGCAAGAGGGTCTGCAAACGTTTGTACTATGGCTGGGAGGATGATTGCTCCATGGAGAACTTATCTAGCCCAGTGACAGGTAAGTAGGCTTCTATAGTGACGGCGAAGCTACAGAAACCATATCATACCAGGTTTCTGCCTGTTTTACAACAAATAAGATGACACAGGCCTATTGCTGACTTGGCCCATTCTAACAGAGTCATTAGCTCATTGGTTCATGTACTGGGCCCTTGGCAGGCTCTGTCCAAGCAGCATCTATTGGGCAGGTTTGAACATCCCACAGCACCCCTGTACTTTCTCTTGGCCAGCTGTGTGGATGGCCAAATTACACTGTATGTGAGCCATTTAGCCAGATAGTCGGAAGGCAATTTACCGGTAATTATCTGTAAACCGTAATGTGCTCATCTCACTTCTCATACTACTTCCAGCTTTCTCGTCCCTTTTCCCTGTTATATTCCCATTCCCTTACGGGAGACCCATAGTCCTAGTGCTTATACACAAATAGACCTCTGTGTTAATGTTTTACTGTATGATAAAAATATGTCCTAATTAACTCTATTAATTGGGGGTGGGATATGTAAAAGTCCCCATACAGTGGCAGATGCGCTCGCTTGGCGATGTCGCCAATCGAGCGGATCTTCTCCCGATATCCCCCACCTATGGGTGGGGGATATCGGGAGAATCCAGGGTAATTCGATCGTTTGGCCCTAGGGCCAAACGATCGAATTATAATGACGGGCATAGGCAAAGTCTGTACCAACTAGATTTTCTAACCTGCCCGATCGAGATCTGGCCAATTTCAGGCCAGATATCGGTCAGACAGGCCCGTCGGGAGTGCCCATACACGGGCTGATTAGCTGCCGTAAAGGTCCAAGGGCCCAATATCGGCAGCTAGAATCGGCCCCTGTATGGGGACCTTTAGAGTCGGGATGTTGATAATAAGACGTGTTTCCCTTTACCAGATATTGCAGTGGAACTGCTTCAGAAGGCTGCCCCAAGTCCCATCCGCCGCTTGCAGAAGAAATATGCTGCTCATGTGTCCAGGTGAGTTCTGTGCGATGGCAGCCATACCTGCAGCTGTGTGTATGTTGGTATTAGCAAAGTGCTCCTCGCTGTAGTACTAACACAACTGCTTTGTTTTTATAGGGAAGCCTGCATTTCTCCTTGCTCCATGATGCTGGCCTTGATTTACATTGAAAGAATTCGGAACCGGAACCCTGAATACCTGCAGCATATCTCCTCGTCTGATCTCTTTCTCATATCCATGGTGAGTTTCCATAATGGTTAAATAACTATGTTTTGGAGTTTTTTCCCCCCTCTGGCAGTGCAGGGGTTAAACTAAACCTATAGATGTCTGTTACATGAAATACTGCAGGTTAAAAGGAACAGTGATTTGAAACCTGCTTTTCTGGTCTTGTGGCTAAAGCTGGAGTTGTGCTGTGCTCTCATATAGTGATCACTGCGCGGCTGTTAGTAGAACATGTGATTTTATCTGTAAACAGTAACGCTGATCTGTAGCCATATCCCTACAAAGGTACTGGCACAAAGCAGAATTATTGGATGAATGTCGCTGTAAGGTAAACAGTTTCTAAACACCCTCTTATGTGGGCTTTTCTGCAGATGGTGGCCAGCAAGTACCTGTACGATGAAGGCGAGGAAGAGGAGGTGTTTAATGACGAGTGGGGAGCAGCTGGGAGACTAGATGTACAGTTTGTCAACTCCTTGGAGATGAACTTCCTTCAGGCTATTGTAAGGCTATGATAAGGGCAAGTGTGCCCCCTGCAAACAATTCAAGCGCACAAAATGTTTTTTGCACTTGTGAACATCATGCTTTAGATCAGGGGTGGGCAAATTTTTGGCTCAGGGGCCACATTGACTTACAGACGGGCCAGGCCAGCGTTACGCCCAGAGCTGCCATCAGAAATCACGGGGCCTCTCATTTTCCCCCCAGCATCCTTCAGCTTCCCCCCCCAGCAGCATCCTTCAGCTTCCCCCCCCCCCAGCAGCATCCTTCAGCTTCCCCCCCCCCAGCAGCATCCTTCAGCTTCCCCCCCCCCAACATCCTCCAACTCCCGCCCAGCGACCTTCCCAGCATCCTCCATCTCTCCCCTTCGGCTTCTTCTGACCCCGGCTCCCCGCTGCATCCTCTTATATGGTTGCACCCCTTGCATGCTGACATCACGCGCACGCACGGGGCGCAACCAATCAGGGCCCGGAATTCTTTTAATGGGGCCGGATGGAAAAGGCCAGCGGCCCATACTTTGCCCGCCCCTGCTTTAGATTTTTATTGAGTAAAAAAAGATAAATCCATTAGATACTTGTTGTAATGGCACTGTAAAAATTATTAGTGACCCTAATTAGTGTTTCAATGTCTCCCATCATAGGACTGGAGTCTGTATACACATCCCAGGGAATTCTTTGAGGTGCTCAGATGGCTGGAAGGAAGGTGAGTAGTCTCTTCAGGGGATGGTTATGTCTCAGAAAGCTCATAAAGAGGCGCCATATCCTACCTTTGGCACAATCTGGGCATTATGCTGAGACTTGCTCAGGGAGGTAGCAGGGCTTGTGTTCTGAAAGCGCCATTACTTGAAAGCATTTTGTCCCCCAACCCTATATTTGGGATATTCATGGTACTGTTGCTTGATCCCTGACGCTTAGATTTTTAGACAATGGCAAGGAGAGCTTGAATCCACTGGCTTCTTAAGAAGCCAGTGGATTCAAGCTCTCTTTGCCATTGTTTAATCAGGTGTATAAATAACAGCAGTACAATTTTAATATGTCTCCCTGTGTGTAATGTTCTTTCCCACTCTAACCTGGTTTACCCTTACCCACAGGGTGGCAGAGCAACAGGGTATGAAGAGGGGCTGGTTCACCTACACAGACTTTTGTGCTCTGCTTGAGCAAGGATTGTGGCAGAAAGTGTTTAGTGATTTCTTCCAGCAAGTAACCAAGGTAAGATCTGTGTAGGCCTGATGTGTTATGCTTGCCTGGTAACTACGTCCTGCATGCCTGGTAACTGTATGATGCGTGCTATATGCTATACAGACTGGTTCTTTCATGTACAATACAATCCTGTTCAAACAATGATTTCTCATCAAAGCATTCAAGTTTCCATACAATGTTCCTTCTATAGAAGGAATGGCAGTAGTTAATACAGTATTTTGTTGCCTAATACAATATGTTTGTATGTATGTATATGTTAGGTTCTTGTTGTTAGGCAGGGGGCGGGGTTGTTTTATTTCTGTCAGATTTTTATTTGTTCTCTTTCCCATGTTTAGACAGAATGCGATTTGTTTCTGGTTCTGAAATGCAGAGCATTAATTCTCAGTATTTCCAATTCCTGTATTAGTCCTATTCAATGTAAAAAATGGATAGAGGGTGTTGCCCATAGATATATTTATGTAAATATGTATATTCTTATATACACCTCTACATGAATATTCCTGGTTGTAAGGGTTCTTAAATAAAAGGGAGAGTTCAGTCAAAAATATACATTTATTAACAAAAGCTATTGACACATATCTACAGAAATAACAAACATGCAAAAAACAACGGCACTAAATCTAAATACAATATATTACTGATATTTACAAAGATAATTATAAATGTGGATATGTTACATATAAGCCTCCCTTATACTCATCCTTCCATTGAGTCTGGCATCTGTGTCCGAACTCCAGGAACACACTAACTTAAAACTTAACCCATGCTATTAACCTACCTGATCATAGATGATGTCTCAAGTTCTGATTGGTCAATGACCATTTAGTTAAATTTAGGGAGTTGGCCATGGATTCCTGAGGCCGGTTGGACAGTGGAAATTGGGAAAATGCAGTTGAATTTCCAATACCCTTGGTCAAAGGGGAGGAGACTTAGCAACTGTGCTAAATAGGATGTGTTTAAAGCTTACATCTGTTGTAACCTGATTGTATCTAATATGTAAATAACACAGCATTCTTAAATTCATAAGTCACAATGTATATATAAAATACAGGCATATTGTATTTAATAGAGATATAATGCAAGCAAGTCTCCCTGAGGTAACAGAGGGAACAACCCCTTATAGGGAGCTTTTGCTACTTCATACTTTCAAGTGGACCTTCTACTAGTTCTAATGGAGTCCTTCCTCAGAACATATGATAAAGTCATAATTAAGCTGTTTGTCTCCTTTGCAGCTGGCTTGTATCTTGGGCCTGATGTACCTTACCGGAGTTGCCACGTTGTTTGCTTCCATCGCCGTGCTTCACAAGGCCACCTGGGAAATGAATGGTACACTATTGGTTCCTTCTGTTTCTGATCAAAGCTCAGGTGAACCAGCCCAGCTTCCACTGCTCGTGCCAGCTACTGTTCCATCAGAGGAGTTCATCCTACCTCCTGATTCAGTTCCATCATGGTCTGTGGGAGAGGAGTCACTGGAGAAAAGGTCTGGTGTAACAGCCACTGCCTTGTACCTGTGGGGTTCTGTGCTGACAGCGCTCACTTACAGCGATACAGGAGGGGTTAATAACGAGGAATCCCCACCCCCAGACTGGATTTGCCCTTTCTGTTCTAAACATAAGGTATCCACTTTCCATCCTACCAGCAACAAGCAAAACCACACTCGCTGCAATTCTAATTATCCAACTCTTGGTGCCTTACCTGGACTCTTTCGTTATGGGTTTCCCCGCACGCTGTTCTGTCGAAACCACCCAACCTCACACTCGAGGGAAAACCCGGACACTTTCCTACCGCATAGGCCTTTTCCAGAGACTGACTTGGCACATCCAGACCAGAACAAGTACGCCTTCTGCACCACTGAATTCTCAAGGTTTAAATCTTTTATAGTCCCCGGTTAGTGAAAAGTGGGCTTATGGGAACATCCAGGCAGAAATGACACACACACACCCAGCCTATTATTTGGAAGCCAGAAATAGAAATATCTTCTAAATCAACTGCATTTCATATATTCTTATTCTTTATGTTGATGCTTTTTAGCGGGTTTTAAAAAAACAAACAAAACATTTTTTGCTGTAACCTTCAGCTAACCGAATCTGTTTGCAGGTATGAGTGAGGTTTTTCTTCATTTTGTTTTATTCTTGGTAAAAGAGGTACTTTTCCATTAGCAGGGACTATTGGGTGGCTGTAGAACAAGCGGGCTTAGTGCTAATATATGCAACCCTTTGTGACTACACAATATTGTGCTACCTGCTATGTAGAATAATGTTCATAATGGGTCACAGATTCACTCAATCTTCCAAAATAACACCACCTATATATCACTTATTGTTGCCCCAGACTGGATACCAGTCTAGTGCTGCCCCTGCCCTGACACACTGGGAATCAGCACCAAATCCACACCAGTTTTGCACTTTACCCAACATTTAACAGATCTGAAAAATGGGAAAGTACCCCAAAATACACCCACACACAAATAATACCAGCAAGCACACAATGGTATGTTTGGCACTTACACCGATTGATAAAATCACTTACAGACAGACTATGGAATGTTGTGGTCCCATTTCTAGAGGGAATTTACAGAGTTTTTTTTTCATTTACAAGATACTGCAGGAAAGAATTCTATATTTTATTATTCACAATGGGAAAAGGATTTGTAAACTAGTGAGTACTGAGATGGTTTTTATGTTTTAGGGCAATGGTGCATGGGCTAATTCCACTTGTTATGTAGCTCACTTGGTGGGAGACCCAGACTTACATAGGATTAAATGGGGATGCCTTACTTTTGTTTTTTGCCCGCCAACCTACAAAGCTCTCTGTGTGCTATTGTCCTAATGTTGGTGGCAGTTTCTTGGAACCGATTGCTTTTGGGTATGTTGTTTTCCTGGGATTCACCACATATTGATGACTGTGATTAATGTGAGCACTTGAGGGTGGCTGCCAGTGCCTTTTATCCTAAAAGGAGGCACAGTTTTTAAAACTGAAAGGGATTACACTAGGGATACACTAAATTCAGGGTGGGCAAACTACGGCCCACGGGCCATGTCCAGCCCGTTCGGCTTTTTAATTTGGCCCGCCGACTCCACAAGTCTCGTCATGCGAGACTCGGACTGATGAGCGGAGATGGCGTAACGCTGGTCCGGCCCCTCTGTTGGCTCCTGAGCCAAAAAGTTTGCCCACCCCTGCACCAAATACATCATTTTTAGGATCGGTGCAATTTTGGCTTTTGATCTAATACTCATTCCTCCAAATAGCAAACTTATTCTGAAGTCGCTATACTGATTTCAGCAATATTCCCAAAAAGTAGAATTATCTGGTGGGGGGGAAAGTGTCAGTTTCACAGAGTTTTAGGGGCACATTTACTAATCCACGAACGTCCGAAAAGTGTCCGAATGCGGTTTTTTCGTAATGATCGGTACTTTGCGACTTTTTCGTGAATTGTCGCGACTTTTTCGAGCTCTCAATACGAAAGTTGCGATAATTCGCGAAAGTCGTAATGGCTATGAAAAAGTCGCGACAATTCACGAAAGTTATAATGGCAATGAAAAAGTCGCGACAATTCTCCAAAGGCATAATGGCAATGAAAAAGTCGCGACAATTCTCCAAAGGCATAATGGCAATGAAAAAGTCGCGACAATTCTCCAAAGGCATAATGGCAATGAAAAAGTTGCGACAATTCTCCAAAGGCATAATGGCAATGAAAAAGTCGCGACAATTCTCCAAAGGCATAATGGCAATGGAAAAGTCCCGACAATTCTCCAAAGGCATAATGGCAATGAAAAAGTCGCGACAATTCTCCAAAGGCATAATGGCAATGAAAAAGTCGCGACAATTCTCCAAAGGCATAATGGCAATGAAAAAGTTGCGACAATTCACGAAATTTGTTATGGCTATGAAAAAGTCGCGACAATTCGTGCAAGTCGTACCGGTTACGGAAAAGTCGCGACAATTTACGGGAAAGTCGTAACGGCGAGGAAAAAAATCGCAAAATGTTCGTTTTCCAATCCGAATTTTTCTCATTCGGATTCGTGGATTAGTAAATCAGCCCCTTAATGTTAAGGTTTAGCTGAAAACTAAAGCATCCTGTCCTGCAAAAAGTGCTAAAATATGGCAGATTCACTAACCTAAACTGAATTTAGCGCATCGCTACCCATAAACACGTACAGAAGCAAGGGGGTAGCCAGATGAATGTACATATAATAGGAGCAGAGTGAGAGCATCTAAAGCAGATTCTGGGATTTGCTAAATAAATAGGGACTTTAAGTGAGTTCAGAAAGTCAACAAAGATTGATTTGGTAGGCTGGTGGTTACTATAGCAACACTTTCTAAAAATGGTGTCTGATCCAAAAAGCTCCAATACATCCCCTGATTTGGACATGAATGGCCGTTAGGAGACCCCCTTATAGTATTTTCTCATTGACTGTGATGTTGCTGTGTGCTGTCTGTTGTACGTATTTTGCAATACAGCCACTTCTAGAACAATCATTTTTCCTTCCCCGGGGCCTGTAAATAAACGGCTCTTAATTACTTCTTTCCCTTTCAGTGGCAAATAAACAGTGCTTTGTGTAGGCTCCTTTGTTACCTACTCGTTAGTGTTGTCATAAGGATTTAAAGCATCAACTTCCTTGACTGAGTAAAGACTGTGTGTTGTGTAATACTCTCAGTGACGCAGCCCCAGTGTCTGGGGGCAAACATGGCCAAAAACATGCAATCTATGTGGCAATATTATGTTTATGCAGTTCACTCCCAACAGGTCTCCATAGGCCCCTGTAATGATCTGATCATTTGGCCCCTACTGACGGGTCTCCATAGGCCCCTGTAATGATCTGATCATTTGGCCCCTTCTGACAGGTCTCCATAGGCCCCTGTAATGATCTGATCGTTTGGCCCCTTCTGACGGGTCTCCATAGGCCCCTGTAATGATCTGATCATTTGGCCCCTTCCAAAGGGTCTCCATAGGCTCCTGTTATGATCTGATCATTTGGCCCCTTCCAAAGGGTCTCCATAGGCCCCTGTAATGATCTGATCATTTGGCCCCTTCCAAAGGGTCTCCATAGGCTCCTGTAATGATCTGATCATTTGGCCCCTTCCAAAGGGTCTCCATAGGCCCCTGTAATGATCTGATCATTTGGCCCCTTCCAAAGGGTCTCCATAGGCTCCTGTAATGATCTGATCATTTGGCCCCTTCCAAAGGGTCTCCATAGGCCCCTGTAATGATCTGATCATTTGGCCCCTTCCAAAGGGTCTCCAAAGGCCCCTGTAATGATCTGATCATTTGGCCCCTTCCAAAGGGTCTCCATAGGCCCCTGTAATGATCTGATCATTTGGCCCCTTCCAAAGGGTCTCCATAGGCTCCTGTAATGATCTGATCATTTGGCCCTTACTGATTGGTCTCCATAGGCCCCTGTAATGATCTGATCATTTGGCCCCTTCTGATGGGTCTCCATAGGCCCCTGTAATGATCTGATCATTTGGCCCTTACTGATTGGTCTCCATAGGCCCCTGTAATGATCTGATCATTTGGCCCCTTCTGACGGGTCTCCATAGGCCCCTGTAATGATCTGATCATTTGGCCCTTACTGATTGGTATCCATAGGCCCCTGTAATGATCTGATCATTTGGCCCCTTCTGACGGGTCTCCATAGGCCCCTGTAATGATCTGATCATTTGGCCCCTTCCAAAGGGTCTCCATAGGCTCCTGTAATGATCTGATCATTTGGCCCTTACTGATTGGTCTCCATAGGCCCCTGTAATGATCTGATCATTTGGCCCTTACTAATGGGTCTCCATAGGCTCCTGTAATGATCTGATCATTTGGCCCCTTCTGACGGGTCTCCATAGGCCCCTGTAATGATCTGATCATTTGGCCCCTTCCAAAGGGTCTCCATAGGCCCCTGTAATGATCTGATCATTTGGCCCCTACTGACGGGTCTCCATAGGCCTCTGTAATGATCTGATCATTTGGCCCCTTCCAAAGGGTCTCCATAGGCCCCTTTAATGATCTGATCATTTGGCCCCTACTGACGGGTCTCCATAGGCCCCTGTAATGATCTGATCATTTGGCCCCTACTGACGGGTCTCCATAGGCCCCTGTAATGATCTGATCATTTGGCCCCTTCTGACGGGTCTCCATAGGCCCCTGTAATGATCTGATCATTTGGCCCCTTCCAAAGGGTCTCCATAGGCCCCTGTAATGATCTGATCATTTGGCCCCTTCCAAAGGGTCTCCATAGGCCCCTGTAATGATCTGATCATTTGGCCCCTACTGACGGGTCTCCATAGGCCCCTGTAATGATCTGATCATTTGGCCCCTACTGACGGGTCTCCATAGGCCCCTGTAATGATCTGATCATTTGGCCCCTACTGACGGGTCTCCATAGGCCCCTGTAATGATCTGATCATTTGGCCCCTTCTGACGGGTCTCCATAGGCCCCTGTAATGATCTGATCATTTGGCCCCTTCTGACGGGTCTCCATAGGCCCCTGTAATGATCTGATCATTTGGCCCCTTCTGACGGGTCTCCATAGGCCCCTGTAATGATCTGATCATTTGGCCCCTTCCAAAGGGTCTCCATAGGCCCCTGTAATGATCTGATCATTTGGCCCCTTCCAAAGGGTCTCCATAGGCCCCTGTAATGATCTGATCATTTGGCCCCTACTGACGGGTCTCCATAGGCCCCTGTAATGATCTGATCATTTGGCCCCTACTGACGGGTCTCCATAGGCCCCTGTAATGATCTGATCATTTGGCCCCTACTGACGGGTCTCCATAGGCCCCTGTAATGATCTGATCATTTGGCCCCTTCTGACGGGTCTCCATAGGCCCCTGTAATGATCTGATCATTTGGCCCCTTCTGACGGGTCTCCATAGGCCCCTGTAATGATCTGATCATTTGGCCCCTTCCAAAGGGTCTCCATAGGCCCCTGTAATGATCTGATCATTTGGCCCCTTCTGACGGGTCTCCATAGGCCCCTGTAATGATCTGATCATTTGGCCCCTTCTGACGGGTCTCCATAGGCCCCTGTAATGATCTGATCATTTGGCCCCTTCCAAAGGGTCTCCATAGGCCCCTGTAATGATCTGATCATTTGGCCCCTACTGACGGGTCTCCATAGGCCCCTGTAATGATCTGATCATTTGGCCCCTACTGATGGGTCTCCATAGGCCCCTGTAATGATCTGATCATTTGGCCCCTTCTGATGGGTCTCCATAGGCCCCTGTAATGATCTGATCGTTTGGCCCCTACTGACCGGGCCCCATAGGCCCCTGTAATGATCTTATCATTGGCCCCTACTGACGGGGCCCCATAGGAAGCTGTTGGACTGGCATAATGAAACCCCGACACCGTTCCATATGATATTAGACTGAGTGTGTGGATCTGCTTACAGGGATGCCCTTATTCTTCTAATCCATTTATCTTTTAGTATTGTGTTCTATATACAGGTATGATTATAAAATACCAGTTTGCTCTTAGAAACAGCAGGAAAGGCACCCTTGGGCACTTTAGCGCTTGCTGAACTACAAGTTCCAACATTCCCCCCTCAAGGGAGTTGCAGTTGTGCAAGAGCTGGAGTGTCGATGTGCCGACCTGTGTTACAAGATGTTACAGCACTTTAACTAAAATGATATGTTTAACCCTTTGGGTTCAGACGTTGGTTCTTCCCAGTGGAGTGAAGGCCCCTTTCTCCCAAAGCGGTGAGCATCCACTAATTTTATGCTTCATGTTTATAATAGCAGAGTTGTTACTATTTTGTAGGAAACGAATAAACTCCTTGTGCTGCAATAAAATGAGTATTTGTTGACTGCAAGCTGCCATGTTTGAGTTTTTTCTTTTTTACACATAACTTTAAAACCAGAGAAAACCAGCAGCCTCCTGCGATATCGACTCGCCAACTTGCCGACTTGCCATACACGCACCAAATATCCTACGAAACGAGGTTTCCTACGATATTACCGGTGTGTGTATGGCCAGCTTAAAACTCAGTAAGCTTTATCAGAAAGGTCTATGTAAATACAGCCATAAGCACTCACAGAAACGCTGCACTCTCTATCAAGTCCAAGTCAAGTCTATCGAATCCTCTATCAAAAGCAACACAGGATTTCTTCTCCTCCTTTGTGTAAACATGTACTTTGGTATCAGACTTCCTCTCTCAGAAAAATTCTTCATTCTCAGGGCCGGGGTCTGTGCAGCTCTCTCCCCCTCCCTTCTCCTGCTCCCCCTCCCATAAGAGTTCACTCCCCTCTTCCATCTGAATGTGTGATCTGAGCTACCAGCCCCTAGAGCTGTACCAGGGAAGCTACTGAGACCAAGCTAAAATGGCAGCTGCTATCTTAAACAAACAGAGGGAGCTTCTAGGGCTGTTTACTCAGGTATGGTAAAGCTTTCTGCAGAATAAATATAGCGTTCTAGGTGGTAATATGTCAAATCTATTGGCAGTAAAATACCAAAATGCGTTCCTTAATGGCTGTAATGGCCTTGTGTTTGTGAAATGTTAGTTCTCCTTTAAAATGATTTTCACTTCCAGTAAATATAATAATGGGAAAGTGCTAGGAAAGAATTGATTTAGGAAAATGCTGACTGCACCGGGGCTTTCTCAGTATAGGAGGGAATGTAAAATAAACACGTTGTACTGGTCTGCAGCAAACAGGTACACCCCAAGCCCGGAATGCTGGATATTATTTGCTTAGAATGGAGTCTATGGGAGATGGCCTTTCCGTAATTCTGAATTTTCTGGATAAGAAAAGGATGAATATAGAGTTCTCTCTATTCTCACCCATTCATAAATATGCCTGTGCAATATCTATACAAGTGAATAGAAAGAAAGATGTGATTTTTTTTTCTTTTTGCTCTATGCTCTGTTTTAACCCTCTGATAACTATGTCTCTAAGAGCCGTGTCAGTCAAGGCGTCTCCTCTGCCGGCGTACTTACACCTTGTCCGACATGGCCCTGAGTAGCCGTGTTAGGGGTGGGCCTCAATATAAATAGCAGCTGCTTCTCTCTTATCTGCATTCTGCCGTACAGACATTCTGTAATGTTAAAGGGGGACTCCACCCAACACCTGTTTTTGTTTACGCAACTGTAATGTACACACGCATATGCCCATCGTTGAAATTCGGGCATTTGGCTCTAGGGCCAAACTATCGAATTCGCCTATCGCCCACCTTTAGGTGCGCATATTGGGAGAAGATCCGCTCACTTGACAGCCTTGCCACACAAGGGAATCTTCCCGTGTCTGGCCACCTAAAGAAAAGGACAGTAGCAGGTATGAAAGGGGGCTTGCTTGTGACCACTGAGCCTGTCATTAAGTTCATAGATAATTCCATGTAATGGGCCAAATATCAGGC
Source organism: Xenopus tropicalis (assembly GCF_000004195.4). Taxonomy (NCBI): domain Eukaryota; kingdom Metazoa; phylum Chordata; class Amphibia; order Anura; family Pipidae; genus Xenopus; species Xenopus tropicalis. Next base: position 83,121,314 of record NC_030685.2, on the reverse strand, counting down.
CTACAAGTCATCAGGTGCAGTGTTATATTACAAATAAAAAGAGAAAGGAAATGAAGTTTGCCTTTAAATAAATAAACTGGCAGAGTTCAGCATTCTGATTGTTACTGCACAGACACTGCCCGGTTCCGGCATGACACGCTGACAGCGGGAATTTCATTTACATTAAGCCTGGTGGCACTGCTGACTCACGGATTTCTATGGAACGGGAACAACAAACATTCACATTTAACAGGAAGCGGAAAAGAAGGCATTTGTTTGATACAGATCCCCTGAGCACTTTTGCAATTGCCTATTTTTAATATTGGTTGGTTATGTTTCCTCGTTTGGGCACAGCGGTCTTCCATACTGTTCCTGGCAGCCATGGGGTTCATTATATGTCTATGGGTTGTTCTGTTCCCTGGCATTTTCATTCTGTACAGAGAACTGGAGAGAGACAGCTGCTGGCCTCTAATCCAAGACAATGACTGGAACAAAGGGGAACATCACCCTAAAACCATTGTTTTGCCAAATTAAATTAAAGAAACAATTTTCCAGTGTATATTTATGTCACTGGATGTTAAGTTTTTTATCATTATAATTGATACTGAAAGCAGCATTTGTTTATCCCTTTGTTCCGACTCTTGCAACTATGTAGCAGGTGCAGGTCTGTTAATATGCTGGTTTCTGCTTACAGTTATAGTTCTACATAGTCAGAACCAGCACGTCAGGAAAAACAGCCAGGCAGACACTGCTTTCAATAGAAATTACATTTACACGTAACTTAAAAACCAGTGAAAATGTAGGAAATTGCTTAGAATTACATATTATTATTGGGCAACACACAGTTTTTGGGTATAGTTTCCTTCTTAAGAGTGGCTAGTTGTTAGGTACCTACAGGGCCACCATCAGTTATTATGGGGCCCATACTACTGAGTTAGGAGGGACCTCCCTGCCAGGGACCCCAATTTTTAGTCCACCAGTCAATAAGGCTTCACCCCAGGTAAAAGGCATGGCCAGCCCCTGATCTGCCCTGGCAACTGCCAGTTATACCAACCTTACTGATCTGCCCAAACTCCACTTGCTCCATCACTATTTTTTTTTTTATTATAATCACTGAGGGTGACTAACAAAATGGCATATATATAGTAGACAGAGAAGACCACACCTTCACAACAAAGCAGCAACCCTGGGTGCAAGTTAAAAAAATAAAATTTAGAGAAATTGTACGTCAGTCAGAATGAAACCTCAAAGCAATGATTAAAAGCAACATATATCTGAGGTAACGTTTGACAGGTTTAAGGAGCGGCTGAAGATAATGAATAAGTGACCCAGATTCTGCCCCACATCCAAACAACATCACATATTTTGCAAATTCTTGACTCCAAGGGTGTCTGAGAGTATTATCATGGCTACGGCATATTACGTGAGGTGCAGGGTTGCCAGTTTTATTTTTCCAAACCAGCCAAAGTCAGTTCTAAAATAGCCCAAAGCTAGCCGAAAGCCACTTTGAAAGTAGCCTAAAAATAGCCCAATATCATACCTCCCAACATTTGAAAAACAAAAAGAGGCAATTTTTGGCCACGCCCACTTTTGTGACCACGCCCCAATTAACACACCCCATTTTTTTCTAAAAAAAAATCCTTTTATATAGATGAAATGGTGGGATCAGATGCAAATGTGCTATACCCTCATACTGTACTACCTAAGGAAGCCCACAGAGCCCCCCCATACACAGTGCCCTCCCATATACAGTACCCCCCATACACAGTACCCTTTATATACAGTACCCTTTATACACAGAGCCCCCCCCATACACAGTGCCCCCCAAACACAGAGGCCCCCCCAAACACAGAGCCCCCATACGCGCTCCGACTCCTTGCGCTACTTCTCTCCTGTGGCTCCTTCGCCTGCGGTCCCTGGCCCTTTTATAAGGTTGCGCCCCGTGTGTACGTGTGACGTCATTACGCACGGGCGCAACCTTATAAAAGGGCCAGGGACCGCCGGCGAAGGAGCCACATGAGAGAAGCAGCGCAAGGAGTCATTCCGCTGTCACGGATCCTTCTATGAATGTCCCGCATTTCCGTAATCTATTACGAAAATGCGGGACATTCAGGGAACTATCTGAGACAGCGGGACGAGCTATAGAAAGCGGGACTGTCCCACTTAAAGCGGGACAGTTGGGGTGTATGCAATATGCACAATGAAAAAAATGTCTAAAAAATAAAAGTATAAATGGGAAAATATGCCTTTTTAAACCATATAATCACTACCCCTCTCCAGTTACTGGGATGACTGATGTTTCCCTCTGTGCCCAGTCCATGTAGGTTATAGTAGTTTTGCTGCTTCAGGTTCAGCAAAGAAAAAGGAGCTTCTGTCTATAATTGCATGCTGGGTATTGTAGTTTTATCTGAATCTTAGCTGTAGGCTAAATTTACAAACTACATTACCCAGCATGCATTGGGATAGGCATGTCAGAGGAATAAACTTTGGTTAGTTTCTAAACTACAAACCCGCCAAGGCTCCAAAAACTAGGCCAAATTTGTACCTTGGCGGGTTTGTACTTTGGGCTTTAAATTTGTAGCCCAATTTGGCGAAAACCCGCCAACCCTGGTGAGGTGAAATTCGTCGTACGGGTGTACAAAGATGGCTGCCTACCGCAGTGGCGAATAGACGTCTGCGCGGCACTTCTATTAAGGGGGCGCGGTGATTGGCTAATTGCTTTCTAAGCCGGAAGTGACGTACGCCGCGCTAGTGAGATGCGTGGTTGCTAGGCGAGCTGAGGCCGCCAAGCCCGGGAGCGGCGGGGTGGAGCGCAGCTTTTGCGCACTACGTGAGGCTGCCGGCCGGCTTGGGACGGGGCTCTTCGGTAAGTTGTATAATTCGTGTCATGTTGCTTAAAACTGGGGGTTTCATGCCCATGAGTGGGAGGAAAAGCTTTCACATCGTTCAGCCATGAGGTTCTTCACCCCTGGTGGTGCCTGCTGGGGAATGGGGCTTAATGAGGGCCGAAACGTTGGCAGCCACGTTGTACATATGGGATCCATATGCAATTCCGAGCAGCTGGAGGGTAGGCAGCACTTGGCTTTAGCTTCAGTCGGACTCACGACTAGTTTTATTGTCCCTTGGTAGAAGATAGATGGACGTATCCTTATGTTTAACAGCAGGGGGTCATGCCCGGCTTCCCTGTGTCCCACCAACCTGTCTGTTTCTTCAACTCTTGGCAGGTTACTAGTAACCAGGGTTGCCAGATTTATTTTCCAAACCAGCCAAAATCAGTTCTAAAACCAGCCCAAAACTGGCCAAAAGCCACTTTGAAAGTAGCCCAAAACTAGCCAAAAGCCACTTTGAAAGTAGCCCAAAACTGGCCAAAAGCCACTTTGAAAGTAGCCCAAAACTAGCCAAAAGCCACTTTGAAAGTAGCCCAAAACTAGCCAAAAGCCACTTTGAAAGTAGCCCAAAACTAGCCAAAAGCCACTTTGAAAGTAGCTCAAAACTAGCCAAAAGCCACTTTGAAAGTAGCTCAAAACTAGCCAAAAGCCACTTTGAAAGTAGCCCAAAAGTAGCCAAAAGCCACTTTGAAAGTAGCCCAAAAGTAGCCAAAAGCCACTTTGAAAGTAGCCCAAAACTAGCCAAAAGCCACTTTGAAAGTAGCCCAAAACTAGCCAAAAGCCACTTTGAAAGTAGCCCAAAACTGGCCAAAAGCCACTTTGAAAGTAGCCCAAAACTAGCCAAAAGCCACTTTGAAAGTAGCCCAAAACTAGCCAAAAGCCACTTTGAAAGTAGCTCAAAACTAGCCAAAAGCCACTTTGAAAGTAGCCCAAAACTAGCCAAAAGCCACTTTGAAAGTAGCCCAAAACTAGCCAAAAGCCACTTTGAAAGTAGCCCAAAACTAGCCAAAAGCCACTTTGAAAGTAGCCCAAAACTAGCCCAATATGCGCAATGAAAAAAATTCTATGAAAATAAAAGTATATACGGGAAAACCTGCCTTTTTAAAGCGTATAATCACTTCCCAAGCCCTGTGCCCCCTCTCCAGTTACTGGGATGGCTGATAATTCCCTCTGTGCCCAGTCCCGCTGGGAAGTCACTACAGAAATGGATTCAGAATGTTGCATTAACCCCAGACATTATATACATATGGGTGCGTTGTACTACATCTCTCAGCAGCCCCAATAGATCCTAAGAATTATACCTTAAGGACCAACTGCAGAACTGCCCCCACATCCCAGTAGAAAGTAACGGTACAATCACATACCCTATAGAGCAGGGAGCAGGGGGTAGAACTGCCCCACATCCCAGTAGAAAGTAACAGTACAATCACATACCCTATAGAGCAGGGGGTAGAACTGCCCCACATCCCAGTAGAAAGTAACAGTACAATCACATACCCTATAGAGCAGGGAGCAGGGGGTAGAACTGCCCCACATCCCAGTAGAAAGTAACAGTTACAATCACATACCCTATAGAGCAGGAGCAGGGGTAGAACTGCCCCACATCCCAGTAGAAAGTAACGGTACAATCACATACCCTATAGAGCAGGGGGTAGAACTGCCCCACATCCCAGTAGAAAGTAACAGTACAATCACATACCCTATAAGAGCAGGGGGGTAGAAACTGCCCCACATCCCAGTAGAAAGTAACAGTACAATCACATACCCTATAGAGCAGGGAGCAGGGGTAGAATTGCCCCACATCCAGTAGAAAGTAACAGTACAATCACATACCCTATAGAGCAGGAGCAGGGTAGAACTGCCCCACATCCCAGTAGAAAGTAACAGTACAATCACATACCCTATAGAGCAGGGGTAGAACTGCCCACATCCCAGTAGAAGTAAACAGTACAATCACATACCCTATAGAGCGGAGCGGGGTAGAACTGCCCCACATCCCAGTAGAAAGTAACAGTACAATCACATACCCTATAGAGCAGGGAGCAGGGGGTAGAACTGCCCCACATCCCAGTAGAAAGTAACAGTACAATCACATACCCTATAGAGCAGGGAGCAGGGGGTAGAACTGCCCCACATCCCAGTAGAAAGTAACAGTACAATCACATACCCTATAGAGCAGGGGGTAGAACTGCCCCACATCCCAGTAGAAAGTAACAGTACAATCACATACCCTATAGAGCAGGGGGTAGAACTGCCCCACATCCCAGTAGAAAGTAACCGTACAATCACATACCCTATAGAGCAGGTTGTAGGGCAGACAGGTTGAGCCTAAATAGAATAGAAATGGGAGTCTAATCTCTCTACTGTCCAATTGCATGCTGGGTATTGTAGTTTTATATTAATCCCAGCTGTAGGCTAATTGTTAGACACAAACTACATTACCCAGCATGCAGTGGAACAGGCACACTAGGGGAGAAAACTTTGGCTAGTTTCCAAACTACAAACCCGCCAAGGCTCCAAAAAATAGCCCAAAACTGTACCTTGGCGGGTTTGTACTTTGGAAACCCACCAGGGCTTTAAATTAGTAGCCCAATTTGGCAGGAAAACCCGCCAACCTGGCATCCCTGCTAGTAACCCATGTGAGCCAATGAGCTGCTGTTTGATAGCATATGTCTGGTTGGTTGCTGTTGGTTACTAGACCTGGGGCAGAAATTACACTGCTAGGGGTATTTCAATGTGCAGCACTGCCTAAAATGTCCTGTATCTCATTGTAAGCTCTTTTGGGCAGGGCCCTCTTCACCTCCTGTATCGGTTATTGATTGCTTTATATGTTACTCTGTATGTCCCATGTATGTAACCCACTTATTGTACAGCGCTGCGGGGTATGTTGGCGCTTTATAAATAAATGTTAATGTAATGTATCTCTCTCCTGTGAGGAGTTTCATGGTAGTGACCTGCTGAGGAGAAAGAGCAGATGCGGATCAGGCTGTTTAGTTTATATAAATAAAGATATTTTTGGGACTGCAGTAGAGGAATTACCACTGGGTATTAGTCCATAACCGTGAAAATATTTTCCTATATCCTAGAGTTATTGTATATTTGCCACTTCCCTCGGTTAAATGGGACTTTTTGATGTGTTTTAGTGATGTATAATTAAACATGTGAATAAACATTGCCCAAGGCTTGGCTGTTTGTAGCCACAGATTCTGCTCAGGGTGTTTGATTTACTGCTCTATACCTAGCGATCAGCATTAGATGAGGTCTACCATACAATCATGGCCCCCTTTTCTAAAAAAAAAAAAAAAGTTCCCTTCCTGTTCGTGAGTGGGTCTGTGTTATGGGTGGATGTGAGTCCGTTAACCCAGACCCAAGCAGGTCTCTTACAGGACTCCCAGTATGAGATGGAGGGATGCTGGGAGATCTTGAGGCTTATATGTTGAGTTCTCTGACTCCTTTTTGGCTCCAAAGTGGGTGTTTGAGAGGGTGGAGGAAGGTGTCCCCCCGAGTATATGCTGAATAGATCTTTGTAAGCTATGGACTGTATATGTGTCTGTTTAGCTGAGAGAGAGAGATTATGTAGCTAAGGGCAGAACCTGCTCAGGCACATCCTTCCAACTGGGCTGGAGCACAGATATCACTCTGTTCTCTTAGTTATGCAATATCCCTTCATAAACATATTCCCTCACTAACAATGTATATGGACTTATACCTGTGTATGTTGCACAGAGAAGTGCTCATACTCCAACCAGGCAGCATGCCTTTTAAATTTAACTATTAGTATGTTATAGAATGGCCTATTCTTAGCAACTTTGCAATTGGTCTTCCTTATTTATTTGTTATAGTTTTTGAAATATTTGCCTTACTCTTCTACATCGGGGGTCACCCCGGCAGCCAAAAACATTTGCTCTATGAGGCTGCAGTTGTATTGTTACTGTTTATTCCTTATCTTTGTATTCACTTCCTCTCCCTCATTCTAACCACTGCCAGGTTACTAAGGTAAACAAGACCCTAGCAACCAAACTAAAAAACCAAACCAAAGAGCAGCTGAAGAAAAAGTAAAATAACTGAAAAACCACCAAAAATAAAAAATGAAAACCAATTGCAAATTGTCTCAGAATACAACTGAGGAGAACTTCACCCAAAATTTCATACTGTAAATCTAAGCAATGTACATCCATTAAAAATCTTCAATGGTTTTAAAGTTATTTGGAAATGCTATTGTAATTGATAGAGGAATCTGTCTGTCTCTTAGAGTTCCCGCCGCTGCTTCCCCTGATTACTCACATCATATTGAAATATTATATTGGCAGTCCGCTCACCTCCAGCCAAGACTTTCTTTCCCACAATGCCATATTCGGTGATTAACACACACCTTAAAAGAAGAATAACATAAGCCTCCAAGGCATTGTGGGAAATGGAAGAGGGCTGATTTCTAATAACCAATTCTGTGAATGAGAAGGCAATGGCATAGGGCAGATATTAAGGTGTAGCTTATAAACCCAGCGTATGCTGCTTTTATCCATATGCACATTAATATGTGTGGGAGCTGCCATATTGCTTTTATTTCCTGTAGTAGAGTTCAGCTTAGAGTAAATGAATGATGAATCCATTCCAATATGCAGATAATGTGCCCTTAGTTTTTTTGTTTATTGGCTTATATTAAAGCTAGGGATTGCTTAATGAGCCCCAGCACGTTTGTTGCTCAGTCTGTATGTACTGGGTGATGTAGGCCGTGGGGTATTTCATGCAAATGTCAGCTGTCCCATTGCACAGGCTGAAATACACACGGGCAGTGTCCGTTACATAACAGAGCTGACGTCTGTGCCAGTGAAATTAAAGCTGCTGTGACTCTTAGATCCATGGAGAATGTACCCCCTGCCCCTTTCCCCCTCGCCCCACAGTCAATCCAAAATATATATTTTTGCCTAATAAAAAAAAAACTAAGTTTTAAGCAACTTTGCAATTTACATTCATTACAACATTGCAATGGTATTTGACTTATCTGTATATATAATTGCTATTAGAAGCAGTGTTTGTTTTCTATTCCCTGCCCTGGGGGCTCCGGCATAGGAAACAATGTAACACAAGGCAGCAGCCTGACAGACCTGACTCGCTGGGGGAGACAGACCCCTGAAACAGTGTAACACAAGGCAGCAGCCTGACAGACCCGACTCGCTGGGGGAGACTGACCCCTGAAACAGTATAACACAAGGCAGCAGCCTGACAGACCCGACTCGCCGGGGGAGACTGACCCCTGAAACAGTGTAACACAAGGCAGCAGCCTGACAGACCTGACTCGCTGGGGGAGACTGACCCCTGAAACAGTGTAACACAAGGCAGCAGCCTGACAGACCTGACTCGCTGGGGGAGACTGACCCCTGAAACACTGTAACACAAGGCAGCAGCCTGACAGACCTGACTCGCTGGGGGAGACTGACCCCTGAAACAGTGTAACACAAGGCAGCAGCCTGACAGACCTGACTCGCCGGGGGAGACTGACCCCTGAAACAGTGTAACACAAGGCAGCAGCCTGACAGACCTGACTCGCTGGGGGAGACTGACCCCTGAAACAGTATAACACCCCTTTAAGCATAGGTTTCCTAAACTGTAGCAATTTCTTAATCTCCTGTTCCTTGAGCTGCAGGCTATTAGCTTCCTCTTGTTCCCCAGCTAATTTGCGATATCGGAACCACACAGTATAGTTTTTGCACGTAGCATAATGGATATATGTCTGCAGGCAATTATAATATAATCATAAAGTAAAAGTACCTGAGTAATCACGAAGGCTGGAACCTGTTGGATTGGGTGGTTCACCTTTAAAATTACCGTTAGTATGATGTAGACACCCCTATTCCAAGACAGTTTGCAATTGGTTTTCATTTTTTATTTTGTGCCTTTTTTTAATTACATCGCTTTGTGTTCATCAGCTCTTCAGTATGGAATTTCAGCAGTTATCTGGTTGCTAGGGTCTTGTTTACCTTAGCAACCAGGCAGGGCTTTCAATAAAAAGACCAGAATATGAATAGGAGAGGGACTGAATAGAAAGATAAACAATAAGGATCACAGAGCAATAGTTTCTGGCTGCTGGGGTCAGTGACCCCTATTTGAAAGATGGAAAGATATAATATAAGTTGAAAAACGATAACAAATACATAATGAAGACTAATTGTAAAGTTGAAAGGAATAGGGTATTCTATAACATACTAAAAGTTTACATAAAGGTGAACCACCCCCAGTATACTTAGTAATGCACATTGTGTCCACGCTCAGGGACCCCCAGATTTAGGTGTTTATTTAGGGGTTTATCCCTTTCTGTACAGCCGATATGCAGTGCTGTGGCCCCAACACAGGGAGGCCAGATACAGGGCTTTGGGGCTCATTGTATCACAGTCATGCATAGTTGTAGGCAGCCCAGTGTGTAATGTACATGTTCAACTACACTGGGCACTGCCAATGAAAGAGCTCTGCCAGAAACTGTATCAGTTGTTAGTTGGCTGCCTCTCCATGCTGGGCATTGGCTGCCATTCCTAACGGCATTATCTCTATGGAGTTTGTATACCGACAGTGGCCAAATCCTGGGTTCTCTTTGGGATTTGGCTATATCTTTAATGTTCAGCTGAACTGGATCCAACACTTAAAAAGATATGTGATAACTCATTTTTTTTCATTTTATACGAATTCACAAGTATTTGGCACAGACGTAATGTATAAATTGGAGTTATGGATTCAGTGCATCCCCATGTAATAGTCTTATGCTGGGCCGATATGTCATTACTAAAGTGCTGCGTGAAGCACAGTTCCCTTTCTCATGAATGTTTAACACAGGGGAGCATTAATTACATTTCTATGGAGTCAGTCTCCTAGTAAACCTTGACAATGGCCGTACTAATTGCTCTGTGATCTTGTTTCATCCACTTCGACCAAGCCAGCTCAGATGTGTTTATAAGGAAGTAGGTGTAAGCTGGAGCAAGCCTTACATAGTAAGCACGCAGTATGTACTCATTCCCCTAATCATGCTGCCTTTTGTAATGCATTTTCTGTTTGTTTCTCCTAAGGGTAAAAGCGGTGGAAGGATGTACAAGGCGGCCGCTGCAGGCATGTTTCAGGGGCAACAGGGCAAGGCCTTGTGAAATGGCTCTTCATGGCATCCGTCGGGACAGAACAGCACCATGCAGCATCCAAACGTGACAGTGAGAAGCTTTTGACTGCCGTTCCTTCTTTCCGATTTAGCGTGTGCAAAAGTAGGAGCCACAGCACCCGGTACACGCCTGTTTGGAAGCTAGAGAGGAAATATGTCGGTGTGACTAATGAGAACAGGCCAGATCACTGTTTTGTCCCCCCAGCTGTTCATCTTTACTCCAGCTACGGCAAAGGGGTAGCTCCGCTTTCACCGACTCCCCCACTAAACCCACCAAGTGGCTCTTTTCACCGTCTCCGATCCTTCCATGACCCATTTGATAGAGAGCTGTTTCTCCAGAGACCTGTGAATGACCATACATCCTTCCAGAGACTTGAGTCTTTGTGGCTAAGGCCAAAGATTGCCATTCTGAGGCCTTACACAGCTTCAAACAAGCATCCACCTATCACACCTACCCTAAAGTTACCCTATAGCGCCATGGCCACCTCGTTGATAGATCAGCGTCACTTGCCAAGTGCAGCTGGTGAGCCACATGACATTTCTGTACGGAACCCAACCCGAATAGCAACTAGGACGCTTTCGGAGAACCCAAGACCGGCCCTAGTCACAAACTCATTCTTACGGCCCAGCAGCGCCAAAGTACATTTCTATCCGCGATTAGACAGGAAGCCGATGAATAGCACTTCTAGTTCTCCATTGCACCATGGTCCAAAAGACATAGGCCAGTCTAAAGAGGAGACCCAGCCATATTGCCACAGCTGTATTCACCCAGGAACTACTTCCACCGACCACAAGGGAGCAGCAACAGCCAAAGCGAATGATGACATTCTCTGGAAAATGGTTGAAGATAATAATGCTGTGGACATCATGCACTACCAAGAGGCTCAACTTACTGAATTTGTGAAGCAGTTAACAGATAAGGGAGACCTGTTAAAAACAAGCCACATTGTCCCACCGCTTGAAGCAATACCTGTAATTTGTGACGACACTGCGTATACCAGCTGCAAGGAAAGTGTTCCTTTTGCCTTAAATCCAGCTGGACACCCACAACCTACCCTCTTGCCATCTGTTTCTGGTGACGTTTGCCTTAATGGCAATGTTGATTGTACCTTAGCCAATAATGCCAATGCCTGTACCCAGCAGGCTGCTGCTCATCTCAAAGCCCAAAGTCCTGGTGCTTCATGTGAAAGTAACTCATGCCCCAGTTTATATACACTTGCCCCAAAGAGTGAGTCCCATCTGCCAGAGATTGGGAATAATGTTCAGGGGGTCAACATAACTGTGATGGCCACCCAGATATCCACAATCCACCTGAACAGGACTTCTGGTGCCAAAGATACCCAAGCACAGCCTGAGCGTATTGATGACTTACCGTAAGTTTGGCCGAAGTATTGGATATAAATAGCTTTATATACCCTTGCACTGATATAAACATCTTGCACTGAGGCAAATGCAGGAAATTTGAGTATCCCTATAGCCAATCGATTGTGTGCTTTCAAAATGGATTTATGAAAAATGCTACTTTCTGATTGGTTACTTGGGTTACTAGGCCTGCTCTAACCCTAGTTACCTGTCTCATCTGCACTGTAATGGTTTGCATTAGTTTCCCCTTTATGAATGATACTTTCTTTTTCTGATGATCTTTGCTGTCATGAGGTGAATCCATTATTAGTTTTCTGTGTTGAGTAATAAGGCATTACCTTACACTGCTTTGTGCTCATTGCTGGTACACCCACAGCTTCTGTTGGAATGGATTCCCCGTACCCCTTTGTCCACTTTACTCTGCCTAATAGGGTTCCTGGGGCTGCTGTTTACCTTTCATAACCCATTGTAATCCCTGTTTTGGCCACGTTGCGATTACAGGTCTCCTGTGCCAAATCAAGAACTGGATGGCATTGAGGAGGAGCTCCCAGATGACTTAGATGACAGTGAGGTAGAGGAGGAGGAGGAGGATGATGAAGACAGTAAGTGATTTGCATATCTTTGTAACTTTTTCCTACTGAATTTAGTCGCAATGTATCTGCTGCCACCCTGGGGCTGTGTAGTAACTAAGAACTTACATCCAAGGGTTGTTCAATGGGCAGTTGTGGTTCAGCAACAAATATGGATACATTGGGCCCTGGTATAGGCTGGCATGCACTGTGTGTGCGGCAGGGATAAAGGGAGCTGCAGCCAATCAGAATATGGAATGTATCACATGACTAATCAGGTCATGAAACGTCAGTAGTTCAAATGTTAACAGAGCCCACTGCCAACTCCAGTAGCAACATGTGTGGAAAACTCTTTATTGGATCAAAAAATGTGTCTCTTTTTTTGTAACATAGGCAACGTGGACCAAAGCAGTTCAATTGGAATCCCCTCCGCTGCATCTTCATTTTCTAACGCCAGGTAAACTGCATCTGAAGTAGCCACGTTGGCATATGGCAAGTGTGCCTTTTGTAGTCTCACAATCAAAACAAATGTCTGTCTACAGAGATGCCATTTTATCTTGCACCGATAAAATCTTTCATGTGATTTTCGGGCCATGTCTGGGCTCAGAATTGTCATCCTGATAATTTTCATATCGCGATGATCGGCCAGGTTAGAAAATTTCAGTTGGACAACAATAACATCTGTACATGTATTGTGTTTTTGACTATATCCTCGTACGATTGGTCTCTGCCAACTATTTCATGTTCAGAACATTGTCCCATTTGTATTTTTTATCCTGCAGTTTCAGTCATTTTAGATTGTTGCATTTAAACTTATGATCGATATCCGAAAGTTTGTCAAAAGAAGACTAAAATCTGAAGGTGTATGGCCACCCTTTACTGGCTACAGTTGAAAAATGGGATGGGGTTAATTAAACAGATGTTTCTTAGTAGAATGGGAAAGTATAATTCAGAAGTATGTTCAGCACAAGCCCTATTTATTGTGCTTTTTTTTTGGGGGGGGGGTATACTTTCCCTTTATAGCTACTAGTCTACTGCATGTGATTTGGTTGCTTTTGGTTATTGTACCAGGTCAGTTTTTGTCTGTTACTCTACTTAACTGTGTGCTTCAGCTTCTGTATGGAATAAGGTAAATGGCCATTATTCACCATTTATATCTTATCTGAATTTTTTTTTATTTATTTGAAGGCAAATCGATGAGTCCGTAGAACAGATGTCTTCAGAAATGGATTACACAGTGAAACCTGCTTTTTCCAAGAGTCTCTTCCCCAATGTTCACCCAACATTATACTTTGGCACTCAAGAAGAAAAGGGTAAGTTCACGCAGTATTTTGGTTATGCAACCTTTCCGCTCTAAATCTACCACTGAAAAGCTAGACTTGCACTAGTGGCAGCCTATTTTTTTGGGTGGGGTGGGTGTGGCAGGTTGACTATACAAATCATCTATAGTATAGATTCATCATTAGTAGTTATTGAAATAAAGGGCGGAAAAGGGTATTACTATAGATACATAAGGGCGTAAAAGGGTATGTGTATATATGTGTTATATAATATATAATAATCTCTGTTTTGCTATATACACCTAACGATCTCTGCTTTCTTTGTAGTGGAGCTGTTACCATGGGCACAGAGGAAGCTGCTGAAATGGAAAATGAGCAACGTAACCCCGAATGTAGTAAAGCACACTATTGCACGTTCTCACTTTCGAGTCACAAAAAGTGAGTGACAAAGCTGCTGGCTTGGGGCTCTTAAATGAATCTCTTCTGGCCCCTTCAGACACCACTGTTTCAATTTCTCATAAACAGACCATAAACTGACCTGCATTGGCCGCTCAGTATGGTGCATCCTCTGTCTTTCTGCAACCATTAAAGGCAATTTACAGTGAGGACTGCTACTCCCTACTAGCTCAGTAAATAGGTGTCTTCCTGTAGGTGTCATAGTAATGCCCCCTTCCTTCCTTCCTTCCTTTTTCTTTCCCATTGGTCCTATTTGTTGGTGCTGTCGGCAGAGGCAGGGCATTTTTAAGAGGCAGTAAATACCTGAATACAACTTTTTTTCAACATAAGCAAAATAAATAGTAATAATGCTGAAAATACATTAATTATAATGCAGTAACTGAGCATTATTTTGCTTTCATGCTTACTACCTCCCCTATAAGTAGCTAAGTTGGGTGATGGCTTTTGGGTCGGCTTTAAACACTTTAAAAGCAAATTCAAACAATTTTGTGAATGTTATACCCATGGTGATTAACATTAACTGCCCTGCCAAGGTCTATTGTTGTAACTGTAATGGCACAAACCATGATGATTGAGTATATGCTGGTATACTGCCTCTTTGAATTGTCCATCCTTACGCCCCGGAACTTCAGATGATGTTGCTCTATCCTAGGATGTAGGCCCATGGCCCCTTGTCCGTCTAGTTATTGGTTTTTGTATTAGAGTTGTGCTTTAACCACCCTCAGATCTATGGTAGTTTCCCTTCCCTTTAAAGAATTACATTTAATTCTAAGCTTTGTTTGTTTTGCAGAAAACCAAGACTGGTTGGGATGCTGGGGTCACCATATGAAGTCCACTGCATTTAAATCCCTCCGGGCATATCAGAAGGTATTTAGAATGACAATGCAGCTGGTTATAAATAACCCATTTTATTACCTATTTATACATTATGCCCTTCTGTTGCCTTCTCTGCATGCTTCCTCATAACCCAGAACATACCTGCAAAGTGTAAGAGAAAATCTCAAGAAATCCTGTTTTTATTGTTACTATGATCTTTGCCTCTCAGTCTATTTGTTCATAATTCCTTTTCCCATTCCCCCACCCAACAGCTAAACCATTTCCCAGGCTCCTTTCAGATTGGCAGGAAAGACCGGCTGTGGCGCAACCTTTCTAAAATGCAAGCCCATTATGGGAAGAAAGAGTTCAACTTCTTTCCGCAGTCGTTTGTTCTTCCTCAGGACATCAAGTTGCTAAAGAAAGCCTGGGAGGAAGGTGGAAACAGGCAGAAGTGGATTGTGAAGCCGGTACGTACCAGGCAATAGTGCCTACCCATAAGCCCCATGTGTTTTAACCCGCAGCCACACTGAGATACCTGTTTATACCCAATGATGCAAACAGCCTTGGGCAATTCGGGGAAGACGTTTAACCCTAAGCCCCATAGTTTCCTAAGGTTTTTAGGTGCTAACTTACAAATTCAGTTGCCAACAGACTACACATTCGAAAATGAAAGCAAAGACCTGATTGGTTGCTGCTGGCAATAGCACTTGTGCAAGTTAGCACCTATGTAAGTAAATGAGCCCAATGCATTCAATATTATGCAGTATCAGCACTATGTTCATTTCCTTTCCAAGTGTATGGGAGGCAGAGCAGTGTTTAGTGTTTCTTTATTGCCAGAGGACTATACCTGTGCGCTAGGGACAGTCTCTTCCTCCTCAGGTTTTCTGCATCTCTGGAGTATTTTTCAGTTGCCACTTATTCATAATGAATGATTTCTTATTTGTTTTAGCCTGCCTCAGCCAGAGGGATGGGGATCCAAGTTATACACAAGTGGAGCCAGCTTCCCAAGAAAAGGCCATTGTTGGTGCAGAGGTAAGAGATAATATATTTGGACATTTGGGAGGTGGGCCTTTCAGCTTGTATTATAGTACAGCATTTCCAACCACTTATGTTACAGGGCTGGTTTTGTGGTTTGGTTACTAATTTATCTCTGCCTCCTAGGTACCTTCACAAGCCCTACCTCATCAGCGGGAGCAAGTTTGATCTGCGAATTTATGTTTACGTCACCTCCTTCGACCCCCTCAGAATCTACATGTTTACAGATGGCCTTGTGCGCTTTGCTAGCTGCAAGTATGGCTGCTCCTGATTCCCGTTTCTTGAGGGGACCCCATGTTCAGTTACATGACTAGGCATATCTTTCCAGGTATTCTTCTTCCATGAAAAGCCTTGGCAATAAGTTCATGCACTTGACAAACTACAGCGTGAATAAAAACAACGCAGACTACCAGGCCAACCCTGACCAAACTGCATGCCAGGGCCACAAATGGTAAGAGCTATGAGTGAATCATAAGTAAAGATGGGAGAAAACAGCAGTGACACATACACTCACACAACTTTCAAACTGAGCATATTCTTGGGCAATAGGGCCCACTACTCAACTATTAGTACAATGTAGACTGTAATATTCTGACACTATTTGTCATTGGTATTGCTTTTTTAATGATTTTTATGTTTAGCACTTCTCTAGTTTGGATTATTATAAGCGATCAGGTTGAGTTGCAGAGGTTTGAATGAGAGACTAGAAGGCATATAGGAGAAGGCCTAAATAGATTATTATAAAAGCTTCAAAATAATTGCATGCTAAGTAGCTCTAAAATGTATGTACAAAATACCTACAGTTAATTATTAGAAGAACTTCTCCATTAACCAAAATAGTTACCCTTTAATGCACACGTGTTAAAATGTTTTCTGCAGCACAGCATAAAAATGTGTGGTAGTGTGCAGAAAACATAAAAAATGTAAGCGTCAGGGAAAGGACATACCTGTGCCATTGTGTTTGGATATTAATTCATTTGTGTGAATTCAAACCTGTCTCTCTGTGTAGGGCGCTGAAGGCGTTGTGGAACTACCTCAACCAGAAAGGGTTCAACAGTGATCGAATCTGGGAGAAGATTAAAGACATAGTGATAAAGACCATTATTGCGTGAGTTCCCTAATTCTTAAAGACTGGCTTATAAAATGCATAGAATCATGATGTTGTACATATAAACCTTAAGTTTAGGGGTGTTATTGTTGTGCCCCCCTGATGCATCCAAATGACTTCCGGCATCTGCCCCACAGTATCTAGAAAGTAAGCGACCTGCTCCACTCACTGTCCTGGAAAGACAGAATTGGCCGTTTGGTTGCACTAGAGAAATTTTTGTAATAAAAATTTTGTGTATTAATGTCTCTAGCTGCTGTACTCCTTACTTAATAGCAGGGCTGTTTTAATAAGGTTGTTGCCCCTCCCAATTATTCCCCTTATACTTCCCCTGGCCTCCCTCTTCATGCCCACCCCCAATCAAAATGCCTGCTCAGGTTATCATGTGGAAGTGCATTCCTAGACATGTCTGTGAAGGTTCTCATTCATCTGTGCCATGGTATATAGTAGTGATTAAGTCTAAAGCAGCTGGACTTGCTGAGTAATCTTGAAAATGTTTCACCACTCAACCAAGCGGCTTCTTCAGAAGCTGGGCAGTACCAGACAAGCCACACATAGACCAGGTTAGGGTAACTGAAGTTTTATTGGGCTTCTGAGTGTATGAAGCTTGTGCTGGGGCTTAATTTCCCCTTTAATTATGTCAGCAATTAACACTGCATAGATATATGCAGATATTAATTTTTTTTTAATATAATTGTATGTGTTTTTGTTTTGTTTCTGCCTTTAGCTCTGATCCCTATGTGAACAGTTTTGTGAAGATGTACGTGCAAAGCCCATACTGCTGTCATGAACTGTTTGGCTTCGATATCATGCTGGATGAGAACCTGAAGCCGTGGGTACTGGAAGTCAATATCTCCCCAAGGTACAGTGTGTACAGTCTTATTATATTTATGGGCAACCACACTGCATGCTTTAATCGCTGCTTCTTATAATTTACTAGTAATGGCTACTTGTACCTAGTTAATCCTGCTATGAACGAACCTGTTTGTAGGGAGAAGCACAGGTCGTTCTGCCCCCTTAGGGTAATGGCACCAAGGGCACTGCTGATGGTGAGACCTTGTAGGTCATCTGCTTGTGTTCAGCCTAGCGTAAACAAAAAACCCCTCCCTGCTCAACTGATTAAATATGAATAACTATCTCACTCATTTTTGTAATATGTTTAATGTTACATTATTGTTCCCCTAAAGCCTCCATTCCAATTCTCCACTGGATATAAGCATCAAAGGCCAAATGATCCGAGACCTCCTCAACCTTGCTGGCTTTGTTCTTCCCAGTAAAGATGAAGTGTGCACGGCAAGTCCCAGCGGCTCTTCCATCAGGTGAGTTTGAATTTAGGGCTGATAGGCTGCAGCCGACTTCTACTGGTGCTGCAAAAGATACATTTCCAGGCTCGGATTTGTGACGAGGCCACAAAGGCCCGGGCCTAGGGCGGCAAAAAACTTAGGGGCGGCCCGCCTCAGTGCAGTTTTTACACTTTGCTCCCATGCGGTCCCGTATAGGACTTTTACTGTTTGCGCATGCACGCTCGGCTGGGGGAAGTGTGGGGGTTCCGTTGGTTGCACATGCGCACGGGGGGGGGGGAGAGTGGGGGCGGCCTCGGGGTGCCCCCATTAGAAATCCGACCCTGTGCACTTCCCTCGAGGATACTGTAAAATCTGTGGCATGTTTATGGGGTCACCAAAGAAGCTGGGGCAGGATTGTGGAGCCACTATAGAAGCATAGAATGAATGTTTTCCTATCCTTCTGTCAGTGAGTCCAGTGCGGGAAAGGATAAAGGGCATTCGTTGGAGATAGTTGCTGAAGAGAAGATGAAGCGAGCCCGCTACCTCATACAGAAGATCCCTGATAAGGTTCTTTAACTTACAACACTCAAGAGATATAGTCCCTGAATATGGAGGGTTCTATTTGTTAATGATTGTGTTGCTCCACCCACAGGATCTCTATGCTACTGTACTTGACCACCTAACACCAGAAGATGTGCGAGTTCTGGTGGAGACCGAGGATGAGCTCTCTCGCTGCGGCCAATTTGAACGCATCTTCCCATCTCCCATTACCTCGCGGTACCTGCGCTTCTTCGAGCAGCCTCGTTACCTTAACATTCTCACCAACCAGTGGGAGCAGAAATATTACACAGACCGAGAGAGAGGTGAGAAGTGGGTTTCTACTGGTTACCTAAGGAACAAACTAGCTGTAGATTGTTAGGGGACCTGTCACCATAAGAAATCTAAATCCTTTTCTATCATGTTGGTTTAGCAAAATAAATGTACACTATATAACTTATTAAGGCAAGTTTTGTGACATCTACAAAGTGCTGAATGAAAAGTGAAAGTAATTGCCTGCCCCACATTTGTGCCTGAGACATGGAGACGGGGCCGGTGATACATGATTGACGGTTTAGATTTTTAAACACATTTATTACAGGTAGTGATGCTTTTAATGAAAAAAAAAATGATTTGGGGTTTAATTTGGGAAAGGCTATTGTTTTTATATAGTTTGTCTGGGTAACAGGTTCCCTTTAGTTTTTAGTCTCAAAAGATGATAATCTGGGTTTCTTAGGATCCAGAATATTGTGCCTAGAGCCCTGCAAGAAACTCATATGTTACAATATAAGGAATTGTATGCAAACTGTTAAAAGTTTTTCAGGGATGCTCAATCTGTGATATGGTGGAAAGGCCTTGTTTAATTTTGTTACTCTTAACTCTGTTTAGGACGTGACTTGCTCAGAAGCTTTTGCTTAAAGAATTACCATTCTGGTACAGTGCTGCCTTCCCAGCTGGTGAGTATGATCCAGCTTTCTCTCCTTCCTGCTGATTTCATACCCAAGGCCACAAACTGCTACTATCCCAGAGGCTATTCTGCCTACTATATATGCAGAATGTTGATGGAAGCGCATGGAAGTAAAAATAAAATATATATAGTGCAACAACGTCAAATAATAAATAAATCAACCATAATATAAAGTGAATGCTTAAGTAAAACACCACTAATACGTGTGACCCCAACTCTATATATATGTTCAAACTGCTCACCAGAACAGCAAATCAGAAAGCATATAGGCAACACACAGCTGGGTATTTGATTGAAGTGGGATCCAATTCAACAACATATATAGAATGGAAGATGAGGCAAATATAGTGTGAAACTGTTTAATAGATATAAAAAGCCCTGCGCTCTGCAGGCTACTTACAGTACAGAAGTAGTATAAAAGCAATGAACAAATGAAGTGTCCTCCAAGTGTCCTGGAGGACACTTCATTTGTTCATTGCCCCAGTCCCTTCCCAGAGGCTATTATCCCCCCCCCCACTGCTACTATAGGCACCATCTCTCCCTACTATGCATGCTATCCCACTGCCCCAGTCCCTTCCCAGAGGCTTTTATCCCCCCACTGCTACTATAGGCACCATCTCTCCCTACTATACCTGCTATCCCACAGCCCCAGTCCCTTCCCAGAGGCTATTATCCCCCCACTGCTACTATAGGCACCATCTCTCCCTACTATACCTGCTATCCCACAGCCCCAGTCCCTTCCCAGAGGCTATTATCCCCCCACTGCTACTATAGGCACCATCTCTCCCTACTATACCTGCTATCCCACAGCCCCAGTCCCTTCCCAGAGGCTATTATCCCCCCACTGCTACTATAGGCACCATCTCTCCCTACTATACCTGCTATCCCACAGCCCCAGTCCCTTCCCAGAGGCTATTATCCCCCCCCACTGCTACTATAGGCACCATCTCTCCCTACTATACCTGCTATACCACAGCCCCAGTCCCTTCCCAGAGGCTATTATCCCCCCACTGCTACTATAGGCACCATCTCTCCCTACTATAGCTTGTATCCCACAGCCCCAGTCCCTTCCCAGAGGCTATTATCCCCCCACTGCTACTATAGGCACCATCTCTCCCTACTATACCTGCTATCCCACAGCCCCAGTCCCTTCCCAGAGGCTATTATCCCCCCACTGCTACTATAGGCACCATCTCTCCCTACTATACCTGCTATCCCACAGCCCCAGTCCCTTCCCAGAGGCTATTATCCCCCACTGCTACTATAGGCACCATCTCTCCCTACTATACCTGCTATCCCACAGCCCCAGTCCCTTCCCAGAGGCTATTATCCCCCCACTGCTACTATAGGCACCATCTCTCCCTACTATAGCTTGTATCCCACAGCCCCAGTCCCTTCCCAGAGGCTATTATCCCCCCACTGCTACTATAGGCACCATCTCTCCCTACTATACCTGCTATCCCACAGCCCCAGTCCCTTCCCAGAGGCTATTATCCCCCCACTGCTACTATAGGCACCATCTCTCCCTACTATACCTGCTATCCCACAGCCCCAGTCCCTTCCCAGAGGCTATTATCCCCCCACTGCTACTATAGGCACCATCTCTCCCTACTATACCTGCTATCCCACAGCCCCAGTCCCTTCCCAGAGGCTATTATCCCCCCACTGCTACTATAGGCACCATCTCTCCCTACTATACCTGCTATCCCACAGCCCCAGTCCCTTCCCAGAGGCTATTATCCCCCCACTGCTACTATAGGCACCATCTCTCCCTACTATCCCTGCTATCCCACAGCCCCAGTCCCTTCCCAGAGGCTATTATCCCACTGCTACTATAGGCACCATCTCCCCCTACTATACCTGCTATCCCACAGCCCCAGTCCCTTCCCAGAGGCTATTATCCCCCCACTGCTACTATAGGCACCATCTCTCCCTACTATACCTGCTATCCCACAGCCACAGTCCCTTGTAGATGCTTGGGATATACAAGTCTGTCTTCAGCATAAACTAACCCTTGTTGCTGGTTGGGTGCCTAACAAAGGACGGGATGTGGTGCAGCCTTGAGCTGTAGGGGCAAATTTTTTTTTTTTTTTTAATTTGTTTTCCCCAACCAGAGTGTGGGCTCTATTAGCTAGCACCTCGGGGGGGGGGGGGGGGGGATGGTTTGAGGGGTGGTAAGTGCCCTTTAAAGAATCAGAACCAGCGATGGGGCTGTAAGTCTTGATCCAGTTACACAGAGCAATTCTTGACATCTCCTTCTTTCTTCTCACAGTTCTCATTCCCGAGATCACCGACTCGAACTGACGCGCATCTAAATGGCTTTACTAGATCAGAAGTGATGCGGCATGGGTGAGTGTGCTGACGCTACAGGGCAGGACTGGGCCAAGTTTTAGATAACTGCTAGTCTATTCTCTGCCCAGAGCATCACTTACTCGCCATGCTTGCTGCAAGGGGTTTCTCATGGTTTGATGGTCTCTAAATATATTTAGTACATTTAATTGGTAACTTAAAGGAACAGTAACACCAAAAAATAAAGTGTTTTAAAGTAATCCATCACTTCAAAATGGAACAAGATATGGATGGGGTAGCATTACAGGGGGGGGGTGGAATTTGCACACAGTCTTTTTTGGATCTTTTCAGTCTCTGTCTCTAAAATAAAATACATTTATATTTTTAAATGGAAGTTCAGATTGTCTTTAGGAACCTTTTCTACACTCCTGACTTGAATACTCTGATGGCAGCTTACAGGGGAGGGATAGGGAGTCTGTAACTCAAGCAGTGGGTGGGACTAGAACACTCTGATGGAAGCTTACAGGGGAGGGATAGGGAGTCTTTAACTCAAGCAGTGGGTGGGACTAGAACACTCTGATGGAAGCTTACAGGGGAGGGATAGGGAGTCTGTAACTCAAGCAGTGGGTGGGACTAGAACACTCTGATGGAAGCTTACAGGGGAGGGATAGGGAGTCTGTAACTCAAGCAGTGGGTGGGACTAGAACACTCTGATGGAAGCTTACAGGGGAGGGATAGGGAGTCTGTAACTCAAGCAGTGGGTGGGACTAGAACACTCTGATGGAAGCTTACAGGGGAGGGATAGGGAGTCTTTAACTCAAGCAGTGGGTGGGACTAGAACACTCTGATGGAAGCTTACAGGGGAGGGATAGGGAGTCTGTAACTCAAGCAGTGGGTGGGACTAGAACACTCTGATGGAAGCTTACAGGGGAGGGATAGGGAGTCTGTAACTCAAGCAGTGGGTGGGACTAGAACACTCTGATGGAAGCTTACAGGGGAGGGATAGGGAGTCTGTAACTCAAGCAGTGGGTGGGACTAGAACACTCTGATGGAAGCTTAAAACAGGAGATCATTACCATTAACATCAAATTGTTCTTGTGTTTCTGCCTTCAGCCCCCTGCCCAATAATCCTAGTGGCGGAGACACTGGCCAACTAGAACTCGGCAAGCAACCTCTCTCATCCCAGACTCTCTCCAGTGTGTCTGAATCGGCCTTCATCATGTGACAAGCCTCGCTCTGACTCCCTAATCCTGCATTGAAGAATCTACCTCAAAGTACTATCCTTACGCAGCTGGACCCTGGCAAACCCATTGCCTAGGGTAGGGGTGCTGGAGGGGCATCTTTTCTAGCTGCACCCTTGTGTGATGGTCTCGCTCTGGCAATAAATGAGTTTTTGGCACACAAACTCTCGGAGGTGAAACTCTTATAATCATGTTCCTATATTTTTGTTAATGAAAAACATCGTAAGTGCCTCAGGTTCCTGAAACGGGGGAAATGTGGAGCCACAGAGAAATAACCCGTTTGGACTTTTATTCATATTGGAAAACCTGGTTCCAAAGGGAACCCACCTGCGTTTTTGTGCTTTAGGGTCTGTACAGGGAGGTGTTTAGCCCCCTGCTCCTAGTCTGGAGTTTAATGGCACTGCACTGGTTAAATGCTGTAGTGATGTAGCGGTGCATTATGGTTACAGGGCCTATAGGCATGGCTAAACCCTAGTGTGCACTCCCTGGTACAGACTATTGCTTGCCCCAAGCACTAACGTTTCCTACAGTTTGCTCAGCCTCCCACCCAGCTGTGTGACCCCTGCTGGGAGTTTCTGCCCTTCAAATTTATGCTGCAAACAACTGTGATATAAACCATTCTGGAGCATGTATCTGCTACTGGCCGACCTGGAAATGTACTGGCTGGGCCTGTCTGCCTGATCTGCACAATCTGACCACCCACATGTGTGACCCGATTGGCCTAATATCCAGCAGATCGGCCACTGAGCCTTTAATCCTGATAGGGTGAGTGGCACGAGTAATGGTTACGGGTTGCTAACGGTCTGTACGGGGTTAACTGCAGTCATTTCATTGCCCTCTGCTGTGATAGGGTGAGCTCTGTTCTTCATGGGTTTATTTCTTTCTTTTGTCAAAATAATATATTAATAATAATAAAGCATCAATTTGCAAATTGCTTTGCCTGCGTCTTTTAGAAGCAACTTTATTAAATGCGCAGTACTTTAAAAGGGGCGTTATGCCTGCCCCCTACTCGTCGCCCACACATGGCCGCTTTAGAAGATGGGCCACAACAAGGGGGCCCTATGCCCCATGTGTATTATTTTGCTCTATTCCCCCAAGCTGCTGTGAACGTGTTCCTAGCTCATCCTGCAGTCTGTGCCGTGTGTTGGCAGCCATTGGTTGCTCACAAGTGCCGTACTTCCCTGCTGTGTTCATGATGGGCACATAAGTGGCACTTTGTTGGCAGGGATAAACCCGAGTCAGAAAATGGTGGCTTTTTTTTTTATCTTTGTTTTTATTTTGTCATCAAACATTTCTATTATAACATTTTGTGGTGATATGTTTTCTTACATTTGCATCTCGTAATAGAGAATAAAACATTTGAGCTCAACTTTTATCTCATACCTGTTCGTCCTGGACCTTGTGGGATTGATTTTTACTGTAAATATGTTGCCAATATTTTGTTTATTTGTTGACTCCTGGGGGGGTTCGTGGTTTTGTTGGTTAGTTTCTTGGGTTTGCAGGTTTTATTGGGATGCTTCGATCAGGAGTGGGTGTTCCTTGAGTGTTTCTATATCGTACCATGTGGTTTGAATGTGTAGACCGTGAGATTTCTGATTGTCGGAGGTAGAGAGGATATGTATGTGAGCCATGTGTTAAAGAATTTTGCAGTAATTTGTTCTTTTTTTGTTGTTGTCTCTAACCAGTCCATGTAGAAAATATGGTGTAGTTTTTGTTTTGCTAGTTTTATGGATGGGGTATCTGAGGTTAGCCATTGGTGTAGTATTGTCTTCCAGGCCGCCGCTGGCAGTCTCCCCGAAAATAATTTTTCAGGTTTGGTTAAGTGCGTATAGAATTTGGTCGTGCTGAATAGTAAATGGTGGCTTTTTATCAATTTGCTACAGGGCTAGACGGACGCATAGGGGCCCGCCAGGGCTACAACCTTAAGTCTCCAACCAAGAGTCTGCCCCACTCTCCTTCACACAGCATCCCTTTTACCTCCTGGGGAGTGGGGAAGAGGGGGGGCAGCCCCTGAGCAGATGAGGGGAGCCGGGGTGGGCCGGGTCAGAGTGACCTGGCTGGGAAGCTGTCTGTTTTTTTTCCCCGGTGTCTCTCACCGCCCCACTCTGACCCAGATTTGCTACTGTGCAGTGCATTGCTGTGTGCAGGCAACATAAGTTCATTGGTTTCCTAATGGAGCTGTGACCCTGACAGGTGTAGGGCTGTAATGTACAGATACCCCCCCTATTATTAGCATAGGGCAGTAAATCATACAGCTTGCCCTCTCTTGCACAGCTGCCCTCGGTGCCAGCTATCTTGGGGCGGCACGGAGACGCCCGCTGAATAAATCTTCCTTCTACAGGGAGTTTTCGCATTACTTGATGATGTTCAGGGAATTCTTTTTTTGTTGCACTTGTTTAGTTTTATCCAGTCATCCTGGCCGGATTGAGTGCTGTACATGGAATATCCCCCCCTGCAATGGGCTGGAATGTAAATAATCACACTGCGGAAGACAACAGCATGACTTTGACATTTTTTGCAAGACATGAATTGGTTAAGTACCGTATCTCTGGCCATTAAGAGCGTACCAAAATAAACTTATCCCCTCCCTCCTTCTCCCCACTGGCCGTACAGCTGGGGTGTCACTTAGTACGTCCCAGGGACGCTAAGTCCTTCCAGTGAGGACTGAGCCGAAGCCTGGAATCCTGCAGCTGTCACAGGGCGAGCTCTCGGGATTACGGAATGGGCATCTCTGGGGGCATTGGGAGGGGGGAGAGGCGCCCTATTTAAAAATATGGCGGTAATGAGTTTTGCACCAGGCCCCCTCTAAAAACAGTTGAAGGGAAAGCACTGGGAAAGACACGGAATAGCTGTTACATGGGGCAGGGATTTATTTGCCCCGGAATGTTGCCATTGGAACGCTGAACCTGGGGGGGGGGACCTGTAGATTAGCCAAACTAGCCTTGTGCTTACCTCTTATCTTTAGGTGGCAGATCCAGACTGTGCCAAGACATCGACAGCATAAGGACAGTATAAAACTATTACCCCTGGGGGTCATGGCAGATGGGTATAGCAAAAAAGCACTGGCACTCAGAGCTGCAAACGGGACTAGCCCTTTAAGGTTGCGGAGGTGCAACCTTTCGGGGCAAAGTGATCCTTTTATCAAGCAGGGGTCACTTTGCCCCGAAACATTGCACCTCCGCAATAAAGACTTTTAAAGTCCCATTTGCAGCTCTGAGTGCCAGTGCGAGTAAAGTCTACTTTGTTTGTGGTCATGGCAGATGGGGTAATTCAGGTTGTGTTGTTGCCTGGGCCATTCTCAGCCTATTGGGCGGCCAGCAAATTACTTAAAATTACTCCTGGACTCATCGGTCAAGTTTTGGTTTAATATATTGATTTGGGGGTTTCCACCTAAAAATTCCCACTTGTCCATTTCTTCATGGCTGCGTTGCTGGGCGAGTTGGATAAGGACGTTCCTTTGGGCCCAACAGTCTCTAAATAACTCCCAAAGTATGAGCACCGAATCCATTGCAAAATGTTTGGCCAAATACCGATTTTGGTTTGGCCAGAGGCATGGATTTGGTGCACCCCTATTGGTTTTCCACCCCCACCCTGTTCCAGATGGATCTTGTTTGGTTTGGTTAGTTTGGTGCTTAATGATTTACATCTTGGGCGGGTTAAGAGGGGTTCAGTGGGGTGTCCAAAGGGGTTCAGGGCCATGTACCTTTAACAAGATACTTGGGTCATATGATCCATATAATTTACCAATACTGCAACACAGTGCATCTATAGCTGGCCATACATTGTGAGATCTGCTCAAGTGGATCAGCACCAGATCTGTCTATACAACTGGGCAAATACGCTAATCTGATTGCGCCAACAAATGGATTAACCAGCTGTCCTACGGAGACCCGTGGAATGTGGGCCGTGGCAATATGGTGCTCACTCAAAGGGATTTCCAAACCTTACTGACTGGGTTTTTATTTTATATCTGGATATTGGTTGGGCAGAGCCTGTGGATTTATCGACCTGTGTATGGACAGCTTTTATCTAGCAGCCAATTGCACTCTCATTGACGGTCATACTAGAAAATCACAAAATGTGAGTATTCCTTTATCTTTTAATGGGTTTCTCTGCTTAAAACTGGAAGAAATAGGAACCATTATGTTCAGTGGAGTAATATAAACAAGCAGGCCTGTTTGGTTCCGACTACTTGGGACTTGATGGAGAGTTGCTCACCCATGGTCCAATTGGCCTAAGGCTGCCCCAATTCTTAAGAATAAGGATAGCACATGAGTTTGTATTGGGGATGGTACCTAGCTATCTAGTCTTGTAAAGTATGTGCTCTCCTTGCCAATGTGGGAAGCATGGAATGTTCTGTATCTGATGCTGATGTCATCATTCTGCGCCCATATCCAGCGGCACCTACTCAGCCATGACATCAGTGTCAGGAATAGCGGCACAATCTGGCAGCTCCGTGTCACTTGTGTATCTCATGTTCCCCTGACAGGAGCCAGATGTCAGAAGCTTTTGGATCTTTGCTCTCTGTATATTGTTGGTTCTGTGCAGGTAAAGCAGAGAGTCTGGTGGAGAAACATATCCGGTGACATGGATGCATCCACCATGAGATATATATAAAATAAATTACTCTGTTTATTACTCTGTTTATTTATTCCAACAGTCGTCTCTCCAGGAATTGTCACCTAAATAAATAAATATATATATTTATTTATTAGGTGACAATTCCTGGAGAGACGACTGTTGGAATAAATAGACAGAGTAATGGTGTCAGCAGGCGGGGGGGGGGGCTCCAAGAGGTCCAAGAGGGACCTACTTTGATGCTGAACATCTACTGCTCAGCCAACTGGGTAACCCAACTGCACTAATGATATTAGTATAAGGCCTGGCCTAGATGACTGTCCCTCTTTGCTTGAAGACAAGTAGACAATCACTTTTCAGTTCCCACAATGCCTGCAGTTAGGGTTGCTACCTGCCCAGTATTTAATTGGCTTAGCTAATAAATCACCGGCTAGGGCCCGGCACCAGTATTACTAATTTACCGGCAATGTACTCTTTATAACCATTGGCCCAACTCTGCTCTGCCTATTTCCCTGCCCAGTCAGCCCATTTCCCCACCCTTACATCATAGCCCCACCCCCAAACAATGTCATGGCCTAACCCAAAGACTGGTTTTAGGGACAAAGGTGGCAACCCTACCTACAGTTTAAGTTGGGGGTGTGGCTACTCAGATCTATACTGTGCCAATCACCTTGATTTATACTGATATTGGATGGTCACGTGATTGAGCATCTTCTGGTTCCTCTGTTTGGTGATACTGTGTAATGTTCAGCCCTGAAGGAGAAAGGGGTGTGGGGGCCCCTGAGGTAACAGCCCCGGTGGGCCTTGCACACCCCCAGTCCAACCCTGTACACTGTACAGCTACCTCCAGGGATGAACCCTGCCCCACCCTAAAGTGCCCCCACCCAACAATGAGCTGAAGGACACAGTTGTCCCTAGCCGGAAGCTGAGCCATTTGCCCCTATGAGGATATCCTGACAGATAGGAACATATACTCTGCTCTCAGGGCTCTATTTACAGAGAGTCATTAATAAACCAGAATCCATTCAGGGAGGGACACTGATATTGATTATGGGATCAGTAATGAAATGTACCAGGAAGGACATAAAAGACCTTGAGCAGAAATCCCTTCTTTTATGAGGGTGATTGCTCTGTGTATCCAAGGAGTGAATCAGTGGGACCTTCCAGCGTGGCTTTCCCACCTTAGGGAATGGCCCATTCCTAGCAACTTTGCTATTTGTATTCATCATTTATTCTTTATAGTGTTTGAGTTACTTACCTTCCTCCTCTGTCTCTTTCCAGCTTTCAAATGGGGGTCACTGACCCCGGCAACTAAAAAACTATTGCTCTGTGAATCTACAATGTTATTACTGTTACTTTCTATTTCTTATCTTTTTATTCAGCCCCTCTCCTATTCGTATCCCTGTCTCTCAGTCAATCCACTGCCTGGTTGCTAAGGTAAACAAGACCCTAGTAACCCGATACCTGCTGTAATACCGAACTGGAGAGCTGACGAACAAAAAGCAAAATCACTGAAAAACCACAAATAATAAAAAATAAAAACCAATTGCAAATTGTCTCAGAACAGCATTGTCTACATCATACTAAAAGTAAAAGGTGAACAGCCCCTTTAACAACTTATTCCCTTAAAAGAACACTGTCATGGGAAAACATGTTTTTTTCAAACCCCATCAGTTAATAGAGCTTCTCCAGCAGAACCCTGCATTGTAATCTGTTTTTCCCATGGGGCTAGCCATATTCTTCATTTCCCAGGGTGCCACAGCCATGTGACCTGTGCTCTGATAAACTTCAGTCTCACTTTACTGCTGCGCTGCAAGTTGGAGTCATATCCCTCCCCCCCAGCAGCCGATCAGCAGAACAGTGGGAAGGGAGCAAGATAGCAGCTCCCAGTAGGTATCAGAATAGCACTCACTAGTAAGAAATCCAAGTCCGGCTTGGGACTCCTCCAGTTACATGGGAGTAGGAGAAACAATAGGTTAGCTGAAAGCAGTTCTAATGTGTAGCGCTGGCTCCTTCTGAAAGCTCAGACTCAGGCACACTTTACTGCTGCGCTGCAAGTTGGAGTGATATCCCCCCCCCTCATCCCCAGCAGCCAATCAGCAGAACAATGGGAAGGGAGCAAGATAGCAGCTCCCAGTAGGTATCAGAATAGCATAGTAAGAAATCCAAGTCCGGCTTGGGACTCCTCCAGTTACATGGGAGTAGGAGAAACACTAGGTTAGCTGAAAGCAGTTCAAATGTGTAGCGCTGGCTCCTTCTGAAAGCTCAGACTCAGGCACACTTTACTGCTGCGCTGCAAGTTGGAGTGATATCCCCCCCCCATTCCCCCCCAGCAGCCGATCAGCAGAACAATGGGAAGGGAGCAAGATAGCAGCTCCCAGTAGGTATCAGAATAGCACTCAATAGTAAGAAATCCAAGTCCGGCTTGGGACTCCTCCAGTTACATGGGAGTAGGAGAAACAATAGGTTAGCTGAAAGCAGTTCTAATGTGTAGAACTTGAGAGTAGACTCCGTTTAAAGGCAAACCCACATAAATGCTATAAATATTGGAGAGGTATGCTTAATTAATTAGTAATACTTCCTTGGGTGACCAAAACCAACCAAACAATTCCATGTATGGTCAGTCATACTGTACTTGAGTCCTTAAGCCGCTGGGCAGGAACAGTAGGAAGCGCTTCATTACTCGCCTGTTATTTGCGGCATTAATGTAGGAGTATGTGCCTGTCTCAGTGGGGCATTGGGAATGGCGCCAAGTGTGAGTCGGGCCCAGCAAACAGCTGGTGTAGAAGCCGCTCAGCCACTCGGTGCAGCTACGTGAGGAGTAAAGGGAAAGTCACACCCTCATTGCCTGCAGCTACGCGAGTCACAATACATACCCGTCATGCAAAATATATAGCATCCCTGTAGGCCAGTCACTATAATCAGCAATAATGACCGGCAGCTGAAAAGCAAGGCTGGCAGCGGGGTGCTGGGAGTTGTAGTCCATAACCCCCTATACTTATAGATTGTAAGCTCTTTTGGGCAGGGCTCTCTTCCCCTCTTGTATCGGTTATTGATTGCTTTATATGTTACTCTGTATGTCCCATGTATGAAACCCACTTATTGTACAGCGCTGCGGGGTATGTTGGCGCTTTATAAATAAATGTTAATAATAATAATGTAGAGTGTAAGCTCTTTTGGGCAGGGCTCTCTTCCCCTCTTGTATCGGTTATTGGTTGCTTTATATGTTACTCTGTATGTCCAATGTATGTAACCCACTTATTGTACAGCGCTGCGGGATATGTTGGCGCTTTATAAATAAATGTTAATAATAATAATAATAAGCTCAATGTGTGCAAGGCTTTATGGTTGGAGAAAGCCAATAGGAAAGAAGTAAGGGCAAAGCTTGGGCGTGATGATGTCAGCATACAGGAAGTTGTCAGTGTATTAGGGTTGTCAGTGTGTTGGGGTCAAAATAGGCCCCTCCCATCCCTTCAGCAAACTGATCAGAGAGACAGAGGAAGGGCTGATTTAACAGATATAAAAAGTAGATTTTACAGTGGCCTTTGTACTTATTTTATGGAAAAAAGAGTTTCCAACATTCTGAGAGCGTTCTTGGTGGTTTCAGTGGGTGGTTCACCTTTAAATTAACATTCAGTATATGATAGAATTTCCTATTCCTAGCAACTTTGCAATTGGTCTTTATTATTTATTTTTAATAATAATACATATTTTCAGCTTTCAAATGGGGGTCACTGACCCCGGCAGCCAAACCCTATTGCTCTGTGAGGCTCCAGTTTTATTGTTACTGTTACTTTTTATTTCTTATCGTTCTGTTCAGCCCCTCTTCTATTCATATCCCTTTCTCTCATTCAACCCACTGCCTGGTTGCTAAGGTAAACAACAAAAAGCTAAAAAAAACACAAGTAATAAAACATTAAAACCAATTGCAAATATATATCTCTTTGTCATACTAAAAGTTAATTTAAAGATGAACAGCTTTTAATGCAATAGGTATTTAGTGTTAAACTGAAAGTTCCATGTGAACTCGCCTGCTGGGACTCATACAGACTGATACAGGGGGGGCTATAATCTTCTCCTGATAATCTGGTCTGAATAATTGGATCAATAAGAATTTTACAAAGCAAAATTGTATTGTTTGTACATTATTTACATTTACTAAAGCATGGATTCCTATAATCATTAGGGCTAGGGCTAGGGTCAGGGCTAGGGTTAGGGCTAGGGTCAGGGCTAGGGTTAGGGCTAGGGCTAGGGTTAGGGTTAGGTCTAGGGTTAGGCCTAGGGTTAGGATTAGGTCTAGGGTTAGGGCTAGTGTTAGGGTTAGGGCTAGGGCTAGGGTCAGGGCTAGGGTTAGGGCTAGGGCTAGGGTTAGGGTTAGGTCTAGGGTTAGGATTAGGTCTAGGGTTAGGGCTAGTGTTAGGGTTAGGGCTTGGGCTTGGGCTAGGGTTAGAGCTAGGGTAAGGGCTAGGGTAAGGGCTAGTGCTAGGGTTAGGGCTAGTGCTAGTGTAAGGGCTAGGGTTAGGGCTAGGGTTAGGGCTAGGGTTAGGGCTAGGGTAAGGGTTAGGCTAAGGGTTAGGGCTAGGGTTAGGCTAAGGGTTAGGGCTAGGGTTAGGCTAAGGGTTAGGGCTAGGGTTAGGTCTAGGGTTAGGCCTAGGGTTAGGGCTAGTGCTAGGGTTAGGATTAGGTCTAGGGTTAGGGCTAGTGCTAGTGTTAGGGCTAGGGTTAGGGCTAGGGCTTGGGCTAGGGTTAGGGCTAGGGTTAGGATTAGAGTTAAGGTTAGGATTAGAGTTATGGTTAAGATTAGGGTTAGGGCTAGAGTTAGGGCAAGGGTTAGGTCTAGAGTTAGGGTTATGGTTAGGGCTAGGGTTAGGGTTAGTGTATTAGGGTTAGGGCTAGGGTTAGGGTTAGAGCTAGGGTAAGGGCTAGGGTTAGGGCTAGGGTTAGGGTTAGGGCTTGGGCTAGGGTTAGGGCTAGGGTTAGGTTTGGGGCTAGGGCTAGGGTTAGGGTAAGGGTTAGGCTAGGGTTAGGGCTAGTGCTAGGGTTAGGGTTAGGTCTAGGGTTGGGGCTAGGGTAAGGGTTAGGGCTAGTGCTAGGGTTAGGGCTAGGGTAAGGGCTAGGGTTAGGTCTAGGGTAAGGGCTAGGGTTAGGTCTAGGGCTAGGGTTAGGTCTAGGGTTAGGGCTAGGGTTAGGTCTAGGGTTAGGGTTAGTGTTAGGGCTAGGGTTATGGTTAGTGTTAGGGTTAGTGTTAGGGTTAGGGCTAGTGCTAGGGTTAGGGTAAGGGCTAGGGTTAGGTCTAGGGCTAGGGTTAGGGCTAGGGTTAGGGCTAGGGTTAGGTCTAGGGCTAGTGCTAGGGTTAGGGCTAGGGTTAGGTCTAGGGTTAGGTCTAGGGCTAGGGTTAGGTCTAGGGTTAGGTCTAGGGTTAGGACTAGGGTTAGGGCTAGAGTTAAGGTTAGGGTTATGGCTAGGGTTAGGGTTATGGTTAGGGTTAGTGTATTAGGGCTAGGGTTAGGGTTATGGTTAGGGTTAGGGCTAGGGTTAGGATTAGTATATTAGGGTTAGGATTAGAGTTAGGGTTTGGGTTAGGGTTAGTGTATTAGGGCTAGGGTTAGGGTTAGGGTTAGGGCTAGGGTTAGGATTAGTATATTAGGGTTAGGATTAGAGTTAGGGTTTGGGTTAGGGTTAGTGTATTAGGGCTAGGGTTAGGGTTATGGTTAGGGTTAGGGCTAGGGTTAGGATTAGTATATTAGGGTTAGGATTAGAGTTAGGGTTTGGGTTAGGGTTAGTGTATTAGGGCTAGGGTTAGGGTTATGGTTAGGGTTAGGGCTAGGGTTAGGATTAGTATATTAGGGTTAGGATTAGAGTTAGGGTTTGGGTTAGGGTTAGGGTTAGAATTAGAGTTAAGGTTAGGATTCGAGTTAAGATTAGGGTTAGGGGCGCTAGGCATGTACCTTTTCTATCTCCTCCCTCTTGCCCATCCCTGCTTTGTGTTTATAAAATTATTTTTAATAAGCCATTATCTGTCTTTATTTAGGACATGTTCCTTCCTGTTAGAATAGTTTTCCTTCTTTTGGCTCTAATCTCTATATAATGTATGTAATGGATACGTCCCAAAAGGACAATGATACACAGAAGTGAGACCAATGTCTATTGAGAAGCCAGAACCTGTATTTCATTTTCATTATGTAAAAAATCTGGTTTTGGCTGTATTGCCCCAACATGGACCCCCGCGCTGGGAATGAGCAAAACCCAATACTGTTGTTACCACTATCTGCAGTGTGGCCTCAGTTATCTTCAACTTCTGATGGGGGAAACAAATTTTCTATGGTAAGTGCCATTTATGAAGCCTACGGAGACAATCTGCATGGTACGACTTTGCAGCAATGCCAGTTTCCAAGTCTGTTAGTAGAGTTTTCTCTGCTGTTAGGTTTTTACTACATACGCCACCTAGTGGCAAATTATATGAATAATTATCACTTGGGTCAAAAAACAGGGAGTGTTTGCTCTAATGGGTATAAATAAAAGTGAAGGAACCCAAAAGTGTTATTGTTCCTTTACAATTTAAACTGCAGCAAATGTGGGCCTGAATCGTTAGTCTTTAACCCCTTCAGTGCACAAGAGGCGGAACATAGAGACAGAGGCGCTTTCCTGCCAGAGGGGACACAACACTTTCCTATCCCGGTGGCACTGCCAGTTCTTTCCTTTCTCCCAGAGATGAACGCTTTCCAGGTCTGTACATAGGGGCATTCACTGCTTACCCTTTAACCCAAAGAGTTGCTATGTGCACCCTCGGAGGGGCGAGAGGAATGTCGGGATTGGGGGGGCAGATAGTTTGTATCATTATGTGAGACGCTTCACTTTGGAAGCACCGGGCCCCGATCTCTTAAAGGGACACATTGATATTCTGAGACAATTTGCAATTAGTCTTCATTTTTTATGGTGTTCCAGTTATTTAGCAGCTCTCCATTTGGTATTTTTGGCAGCTATCTGGCTGCTATGGTCTTCTTTACCCTAGCAACCAGGCAGTGGTTTAAACGAGAGATGGGAATATGAATAGGAGAGGGGCTGCACAGAAAGATACGTAATAACAAGTAACAATAATAATACAATTGTAATTGCCGGGGTCGGTGACCCCTGTTTGAAAGCTGGAAAGAGGCAGAAGAGAAAGGCAATTAATTCAAAAACTATAACAAATAAGTAATGAGAACCAATTGTAAAGTTGCTAGGAACGTATAGGTGAATTTCCCCTTTAAGCTTCTGGCATTGTGTCCGACCAGCTGGCCCTGACACTCTGTTCTTTACTAAAACATAACAAGTAGAGGAGAGAACAGCAGGGGGGACCCCTATTACAGATCCATCATACTAACAGTGTAAAACTGCTTATTACATAGTTACATAGTAAGGTTGGGTTGAAAAAAGACCAAAGTCCATCAAGTTCAACCCCTCCAGCACCCACACATAGACCCCTACTGGCCTATACACTCACATACATAAGCTATATATACCAACATCAATACTAACTGTCGATTTAAGTCACAATAGCCTTGGATACTCTGCTTGTTCAACAACTCATCTAGGCCCCTCTTATAGGCACTAACAGAATCTGCCCCCCAACATTTA
The DNA here is from genome assembly GCF_000004195.4 of Xenopus tropicalis. Classification (NCBI taxonomy): domain Eukaryota; kingdom Metazoa; phylum Chordata; class Amphibia; order Anura; family Pipidae; genus Xenopus; species Xenopus tropicalis. The sequence goes on along the minus strand of NC_030685.2, from coordinate 83,086,174 downwards.
TTTTCCCTATGAGGGGTTCACACTGAGGCCCATTTTATTAGAAGCAATCTACCTGCCAGTTTGGTTGGGACTGTGTAGGAAACCCCCCATATACACAGAGAGAAGCTACTAAGGGCACATCCTTGGTCAGAATTGTAAGTATGGTGCCACCCCCACACTGCAAGTAACCCCCCCAGCTCATCAGACTGGACTGAACGGCCCCTAAACCCCCATTGTTCTATTTGTTTGTGTGTGCCCTTCATCCTAAAATAAACACGGTGACTGCTCCTAACAACTGCCTCTCAGCTCTAACACCAACGGGGCCAAAGGGCTACAAGCTCCAGGGGCCAAGCAAGGTCACCATATGTGAGGGTATACTTACCCTTTACCTGAAGGGCAAACTCTGCTGATTCACAGCTCTCCCGTAGGCACTGGGCAATCCCAGTACAATAATGAACTATACAAAGAAGCCTATTAACAAGAGAGGGCAATTAAAATACCACAAAGGGCCACATCCGACCTGTGAGCTGCCAGTTAGGGAATCCATCCATCAGGCATAAATGTCCATTTAAATGAATGGGATGTTGGGAGCTGCAGTCCAGCAATATCAGGGTTGTGGTGGGGGCCCCTTGGGGGGGGTGCAGGGGCCCCTGGGACAGCAGCCTGGTAAGCCCTGCACCCCCCAGACCGACCCTGTGTGCCTCTCCCTTCCTGCCCTGCCCCATGGGCTGCCCCATTTCCTATCCTGTCAGAGAGGAGATTTCCTTACAAGATCTGGCAGTTTGTTCTCCTGTACAGAAAGCCGTGGCAGGAATGGCGTCAGGCCACTGAGTGGGGCATTAAACCTAAATAATCAAAATAATAATTAAACCTATATAATCAATAATTCACTAACCCCCTGTCAGCATTCAGTCTCTGTACATTCAGCTTTGCATCATATTTTTGACAGACAGATATCTTTAATACATCGCCTAGGTAACGGGAGCATGGACCAATGATGTATTGAAGGGGGGGGGGGGGGCTAGTGAAGTGTCAGTATGATGCAAACTATTGCTATTGGAAGCTGTATTAAAACCTTGAAACAATGTAGCTGAAGTCAGTCTAAGGTCTGCTACATTGTTTCAGGAGTCAGAACCAGAGAACAGAAAAGGACACTGCTTTCAATTACATTTGCTCATAACTATATGTAATATATAAATACTGGGAATATGGGGCTCACGTGCCAGTGCAAGGTGCCGCCCCGGAGCCCCCCAGCCTGGCACCACAGGGAGCTGTTGCCCAGCACTGACATTCTATACCAGGAGCAAATGTTATCAACACAGACCTGCAGCGAGGGAGGGAGGAGAGGAAGAACACGACACTGGGGTGGGGGGGTGGGAAGCTCAGACATGAAGAAGACAGGGGAAAGATACAGCAAGAGAATATACCAGCAGGGCAGGAGTCGGAACAGACAGAGAGAGGGTCACACAGGAGCCACAGCCGGGGGAAAGGGGCCATAGGGGGCTGCTCGTTGGCAGGGGGGTGCTCAGAGGCACAGGGAGCAGGGAGATTGGGCTAAAGCTGCCTGACCCACTTAGCACAAGCTGCGAGACCCTTCCTACCCCTGCCCCGGGGAGGGTGGGAGAAGAGCTCGGGGGCAGTATGGGATAGGGAGTCACAGCCAAAGGAGCTCAGAGAGACCCAAGGGTGCAACATGGAAGTGATGGAGCAAGAGGAGTCCCAGCAGGTAAGTGATACCTACTGTATAATGTAATGCCCCGGCACCCTAGGGCACCTTCAGGGGCCAATTGTATTGCTTTAAACAGGGCTATCCAGATCCTGCTGTTGTGCTACCTGCATCCTGTCATAGGGAATAATGGGGGGCAATAGCTGGGGGTCTGTTAGTGAAACTGTCTTGCCTTACTATACACACTGTCCAATTTAAACTCAAATTAGAGCTTCAGGCTTTAGCGCATCTCTATATTAGTTGCTAATTAGGCATCGTTAGTTCCACAGTTCATTCAATCTCCAGGGTGTAAATAATAAAACTCTGAACACAACTGCTATGTGGGACCCTGCCAACATTGGGGGCGAGGGTGGTTGCCAGGTCTGACTGAGGGTCAACATGGTCCTGGCAACAGGCAGTTATCCCTAAGCGTTGGCTAGTGAGCAACATGTTACTTGCCCCCCCATCCCGGTGATCTTGCCCCCAACAGGTGCACAGCTATAGTCCAACTTTCCAAGGGTCTCTTCTTATTGGAGAACATGTAACAGCCAATTAAAAACAGTTATAGGCTGGAAGGTTGGAGACCCCTTAGTGCACTGTAAAGAAGCAGATAATGAAGGTGAATGTTTTTGGTTCCCTGGCAACAGAGGGTTAATAATGGGTTTAAGGGGCCCTGCCTGACCTTGTTACAGACAGGGAGATTTATGGGCCGCAGCCTGTCAGCCTCTTCATCTGGTTACTGCTCCCTGCAGGGGTCCGATGGGCAGTTACAGCTCCCTGCAGGGGTCCGATGGGCAGTTACAGCTCCCTGCAGGGGTGTGTTGGGCAGTTACTTCTCCCTGCAGCGGTCTGATGGGCAGTTACTGCTCCCTGCAGGGGTGTGTTGGGCAGTTACAGCTCCCTGCAGCGGTCTGATGGGCAGTTACTGCTCCCTGCAGGGGTGTGTTGGGCAGTTACAGCTCCCTGCAGCGGTCTGATGGGCAGTTACTGCTCCCTGCAGGGGTCTGATGGGCAGTTACTGCTCCCTGCAGGGGTGTGTTGGGCAGTTACTGCTTCCTGCAGCGGTCTGATGGGCAGTTACTGCTCCCTGCAGGGGTGTGTTGGGCAGTTACTGCTCCCTGCAGCGGTCTGATGGGCAGTTACAGCTCCCTGCAGGGGTGTGTTGGGCAGTTACAGCTCCCTGCAGCGGTCTGATGGGCAGTTACTGCTCCCTGCAGGGGTGTGTTGGGCAGTTACTGCTCCCTGCAGCGGTCTGATGGGCAGTTACTGCTCCCTGCAGGGGTGTGTTGGGCAGTTACTGCTCCCTGCAGCGGTCTGATGGGCAGTTACAGCTCCCTGCAGGGGTGTGTTGGGCAGTTACTGCTCCCTGCAGCGGTCTGATGGGCAGTTACAGCTCCCTGCAGGGGTCCGATGGGCAGTTACTCTCCCTGCAGGGGTCCGATGGGCAGTTACTGCTCCCTGCAGGGGTGTGTTGGGCAGTTACTGCTCCCTGCAGGGGTGTGTTGGGCAGTTACTGCTCCCTGCAGTGGTCTGATGGGCAGTTACAGCTCCCTGCAGGGGTCCGATGGGCAGTTACTCTCCCTGCAGGGGTCCGATGGGCAGTTACTGCTCCCTGCAGGGGTCTGATGGGCAGTTACTGCTCCCTGCAGGGGTCTGATGGGCAGTTACTGCTCCCTGCAGGGGTCCGATGGGCAGTTACTGCTCCCTGCAGGGGTCTGATGGGCAGTTACTGCTCCCTGCAGGGGTCTGATGGGCAGTTACAGCTCCCTGCAGGGGTGTGTTGGGCAGTTACTGCTCCCTGCAGGGGTCTGATGGGCAGTTACAGCTCCCTGCAGGGGTGTGTTGGGCAGTTACTGCTCCCTGCAGGGGTCTGATGGGCAGTTACTGCTCCCTGCAGGGGTCCGATGGGCAGTTACTCTCCCTGCAGGGGTCCGATGGGCAGTTACAGCTCCCTGCAGGGGTCCGATGGGCAGTTACTGCTCCCTGCAGGGTTCCGATGGGCAGTTACTGCTCCCTGCAGGGGTCCGATGGGCAGTTACAGCTCCCTGCAGGGGTCCGATGGGCAGTTACTCTCCCTGCAGGGGTCCAATGGGCATTTACTGCTCCCTGCAGGGGTCCGATGGGCAGTTACTCTCCCTGCAGGGGTCCAATGGGCAGTTACTGCTCCCTGCAGGGGTCTTATGGGGAGTTATTGCTCAATTATTAACATTTTTTATTATTAACATTTATTTATAAAGCGCCAACATATCCCGCAGCGCTGTACAATAAGTGGGTTTCATACATTGGACATACAGAGTAATATATAAAGCAACCAATAACCGATACAATGCAAGATTTTCCCTAGAATAAGCCCAATATAAACACAATGGGGCTCATTTATCAACACTGGCCAAATTTGCCCTTGGGCTGTAACCCATAGTAACCAATTAGCAAATTGCTTTTCTCAACCAGCTGCAGATAGAACAATGAGTGCAACAATCTGATTGGTTGCCATGGGTTAAGGTGCCCATACACTATAAGATCCGCTCGCTTGGCGATGTCGCCAAGCGAGCGGATCTTCACCCGATATCCCCACCTACGGGTTGGCGATATCGGGTAGCAAGTAACTTAAAAAAAAATAATCCGATCGTTTGGCCCTGGGGCCAAACGATCGGATTACATTTGTGGTTATGGGGCAGTCGGTTCGGGGACCGCATCAATGAGCCAATGGGTCCCCGATCTGACTGGATTTTCTAACCTGCCCGATCGATATCTGGCCAATTTCAGGCCAGATATCGGTCGGCCAGGCTGCTCTGTTCTGCCCATACACGGGCTGATTAGCTGCTCAATCAGTCCAAGGAACCCATATCGGCAGCTATAGTCGGCCCGTGTATGGGGACCTTTACTGCTCATGGGCAATTTTGCCCAGTGTTGATAAATTACCCCCAAAAACTTACTGTATATCTCTATAAATGTATCCATAATTATTATACCCCCCTCACTTGCCCCACCCCTATGGGGGCTCTACTGGGGCTCATTTATCAAGCGCTGTGGGCAATGGGCAGCTACCAATGTAAATGGAGATTTCAGCACTTTGCCCCAGTCCAAGTGTACCCCTATAATGAGAGGGGCTGGCCAGGGCTGTGGGGCAATGGAGCTACAGTTTTTCTTTGGGGGGGGGGGGTGACTTTATTGATTGCTGTATCGCCAGACTCATACAGCAGCACTATGACGGGGGGCTAAGTGCACTTTGTTTCATTTTGGTATTTACGCTATATTTTTGTCTGTATACTTTATTGGCCCTTATTGCCCTACCCTGTTTAGTTTTTTTAAATACAATGAAGCTGCCATGCTGGTTATTACTTTACCCTGAGCATTGCAGTGTATTCTACAAAGACACCTGCTGGGAATGCTGGGAAATTTCACACTCCAGCACCAAGGCAGTCATTATATATTATTATATAGGGGGTCCCTTTATGGTCTCACCCGCCTTTTATCTTTCAGGAACCCATCTTCTTTGGAGCAGGACCACCTCCCATGTGCGAAGCCCCAGGTAATCTCTGCTTTTTGATTTCCCAGGGCGGCTGGGCTTTTCACTGGTGGCACGGTTACATAGGGAGACCCCAAATGGAAGTGCAAAAGCACCAAGGGTGCAACATTGCCCCCCTAATTACTCATGTCCCTGGTTCTGCAGCATTCAGCACCTTGCATTGGATCAAAGAGGTTGTTCACCTTTTGCAATTGGTCTTCATTTTTATATTATTTGCAGTTTTTGAATTATTTAGCTGTTTGTTCAGCAGCTCTGCAGTTTGGAATTTCAGCAGCTATCTGGTTGCTAGGGTCCAATTTAACCTAGCAACCAGGCCGTGGTTTGAAAGAGAGACAGGAATATAAATAGAGGAGGGCCTAAATAGAAAGCTAAGTAATAAAAAGTAACAATGACAATCAAACTGGAGCCTCACAGAGCAATAGTCTTTTGGCTGCCGGGGTCAGTGACCCCCATTTGAAAGTTGAAAAGAGTCAGGAGAAGAAGTGAAATAATTCAACAACTATAAAAAAAATAATGTAGAACAAATAAACATTTATATAAGGTACTGAAAGTCCACCTAAGGGTGACCCACCCCTTTACACATTCTGCAGTGCAAGGATTTCTGGGTGCCCCCCCCCCCGGGGCAGCTTGTTACTGCTGTTTTGCACGTTGCGCCCTGCCCTGTGCTTGATTAATTGCCCCATATTATGTATCCCCTTGGCTCTCAGTCAGCTGCTATAAAACTGATGGGTTGCTACGGATTATTCTTACCTGTCCCAGCCATTCCCGGAATGGATCCTTTCTCGCTGATGTCATTGGCTCAGCCGATATTTCTGCAGTTCTGCTGTCACCCTATCAGGTTCTGTTCCCCAATCCCCAATCCCTGGGGGGCACTCACAGATGGATGGGCAGTTGGTCTGCTGGGAAATTCATCCATATGAAAATACATTTCATTTTAATAAGGGACTTTTCAATGGCATAGTATCCTTTTTAAAGGGGAACTCCAGCTTCCGAACCAAACTTAGTTAAACAGCCCCATACAACACAGAAACCCCTAATATCCCTATCCCTGTAATCTGTTCCTTCAAACAGTAGGAATAAATCCCATTTTATATGCTGAAATCCAGCTGCAAAGCAGTTCTACTCTTTCTGCATCATTTGAAATCCTGGCAGGGGAGGAGGGACTAAAACACTGATGTTACAAATTGTAATAACTTCTCCACAGCTTACAGACAGCATACAGGAACTACATAACCCACAATGCATTGCACTGGGATGTTCCTTTCCATATTGACATCATGTGTGCAGCAGGGAATTGTGGGATTGGGAGGAGGCAGGCTGAGGGGAGGCGACTACTGTTACATTTATTTGGGTCTCAAAGTAGTCAGCCAGATCAGCAGGGGGCGGGGCTTAGGGAACTGTTCCAAACCAGATTATGACATTAAAAATCATGAAAAGGGTGTGTATTTTTTAACTGATGTATATTGCAAAGTTGCTTGAAATGATGTTTAGTTAAGTTGTATGTTTGGGTGAAGTTCCCCTTTAAAAATCAGTGACCTCCTCCTAGACCTGCCTGTCCCTGTCTCTCCCTGCCCTGTTCATGCCGCCTCTCTCCGGTAGATCTGGGGGAAGATGCCGGCCTTTACATGGAGTTCATGATGAAGAACTGCTGTTACGACGCCATTCCTACCAGCTGCAAGTTGGTCGTGTTTGACACCACCCTGCAGGTCAGTGAGGAGATACTGGGGGGGGAGATTCTGGGGGGGCTCGAGAAAGAACGACAACAAAGAAAAAAAAGTTTTTTCTAAAATGCTAAATAATTCAATGTTTTTTTATCTTTGCTCTGTACTTAAGTGGTTAATTAGATCCCTGCAGCAACAAGCAGCAGCCTGCTCTGTTATTAAAGGGCAACTACTACTATTCTCTTCTCTTGCTTCTAAATGATTCTACTGCTCTTGGTTTGTCATTGAGATCTCGTGGCGCTGGGGACATTAAGATGAAATTGATTGCAGTCTTCAGGGGAATTCTATGGTTTCCATGGAAATCAGCTCGGTGGTACCTGGCCAGTGAGCCGGGGGTTATATTAAGCCTACGTTTAAGGGAAGGTTTTCTGTTAGATGGAGCCGACGGGAGCAGAACGGCAACGCTGTGTTTCCTGGGAGTGGGTTTACCCTATTATGGGATATGTATAATAGTTCTGTACATTATATATTATATATAAATGGATTGGGGCGGGGCATGCCTTAGCCACACCCTGTAATGCCCAGTCCATAGCCCATTGAGGCCAAACCAGACCATGCAGTTGCTCCACCATGAGAATAAATCCTGATATTAATGGGGGGGGGTATCGCCTTGGCCTCATACATGGTCATGATTGGTTGTTGGGAGCTGAACTTTGGGCTCACTGGTCTATGGGTCAGTAGTCACCATGGCTTTAGCGTTGGCAACTCTGTTTCCCAGATGCTGACAGTGATCACAGAAGGGAAAATGGACCTTTACCTTCCCGGCAATTGCAGAACCAGTTACAATGGATCAGTGCTAGTCAGTCTGCTCATCCATCTCCCGGTCCAGTCAAGCTTTAAAGGGTCTTGCACTACTCAAAGCTGTATCTGTTTGGCTCTTTCTGTTCCCTATACTGCTGGTTCTGACTCCTGAAACAATGCACTGACCTGGAGGAGCACTGACCTCTGCTACATTGTTTTGTTTCACTTATGTATATTGGAAAGTTGTGCAGAATTATATTTTCCTTCATTATGGGAAAAAACTGTTCCCATTTAATGGAGAAGGCAGGGCCGGAACTAGGGGTAGGCGGAAGGAGCAAATGGCTACAGGGTCGGACTGAGCTGCTGGGACACTGGGAAAAAATCCGGTGGGCCCCGGCCCTAGTGGGCCCCTGTGGTCCAGACCCGACCCTTGCCGGTGCTCCCCTGGCCAACTGTTCCTCCCCTGATGCATTAAATTTATGCACACTCGGGGGAGGATGGGGGGACCCCGCGGGGGGGTGGTGTAAGGGGGTGCGGGGGACGCAGTTAGTGGGGACACCTGCAGGGCCCATGGGGCAGCAACCCCAGACTGGGGGTTGCAGGGCCCACTGGGGTTGCTGCCCCATGGGCCCTGCAACCCCCAGTCCGACCATGAATGCCTAGGGTGCAAAAGTGGGGAATGGGGGAGGAACAGAAATACTGGCAATTTTGCGCCTGTCAATGCATTCTCATATTTGGGGGGGGGGCATACATGGTTGAGAACGGGTTGCCCAGGGGGCCCATCCAACTTGGGAATGGGCACTCAGTACAGCGCTGGATCCGATTCTGGCCGCACGTACAAACATCATAAAGTTTAATGGCCAAAATGAGACGTGAGACTGGTGGAGTTCTAGTTTCCCAATTAAGGTTCCAAGCTCAGGCTTTTGAAAGCTGATACATATGAAATCCACATCATCCCTGCCTAATCATCACTTAATTTAGTGCTGACCGCACTGCTTTCTGTGCAGCCATGTAGGGCCCCTGTGATTATTATATGGGGGTTTATGTGCCCTAGGGACAGGGTAAGGTGTTACCCCTATATCCAGTTTTGTATTAGTTCCCCTTTACAGATCCGTCATTTCCCTCTCTTCTTCTGATTCATTCACTGATTGGTCCTGTCTCCCCCCAGATAAAGAAGGCGTTCCTGGCACTGGTGGCCAATGGAGTACGGGCAGCCCCTCTATGGGACAGCAAGCAGCACAGCTTTGTGGGTAAGTGCATCCCAAGGCCCAGGGTAAGGGTAAAGCCATTGGGCCCCTAACAACATATTAACTGTATGAGCCGGATCTGAGCCAGTTTCCCTCTCTGTTCCCCAGGAATGCTCACCATCACCGACTTCATCAACATCCTGCACCGATACTACAAGGCGCCCCTGGTACAAACGCCATTTTCCTCCTTTTCTTTCTTTTTGCTTTTCCTTCCCATTGGTCTCTATCACTCATACTGTGTCTCTGTATCCGACTGTAGGTTCAGATATACGAACTGGAGGAGCATAAAATAGAGACATGGAGAGGTAATGTCATATCTACTCTATAGGGAACTGCATTGTGTATCCATACAGGGCCAGGCCTGCCTGCTTCATATACACATAGATAGATAGATAGATAGATAGATAGATAGATAGATAGATAGATAGATAGATAGATAGACTTATGTCATGCTTATACATCATCTTCATGTATAACTCAGCCTGCAGCCTTGTGCCTTTATATGGGCACAGAACCCCTCAGTGACTGCTAATATCCTTATCATTTACAGTAGGGGGTACATTATCCCTTATAATACATGAGTGATACTCAGAGTTCCCTATATAACTCAGCCTGCAGCCTTGTGCCTTTATATGGGCACAAAACCCCTCAGTGACTGCTATTATCCTTATCAGTTACAGTAGGGGGTACATTATCCCTTATAATACATGAGTGATACTCAGAGTTCCCTGTATAACTCAGCCTGCAGCCTTGTGCCTTTATATGGGCACAGAACCCCTCAGTGACTGCTAATATCCTTATCATTTACAGTAGGGGGTACATTATCCCTTATAATACATGAGTGATACTCAGAGTTCCCTGTATAACTCAGCCTGCAGCCTTGTGCCTTTATATGGGGGGCACAGAACCCTCAGTGACTGCTAATATCCTTATCATTTACAGTAGGGGGTACATTATCCCTTATAATACATGAGTGATACTCAGAGTTCCCTGTATAACTCAGCCTGCAGCCTTGTGCCTTTATATGGGCACAGAACCCCTCAGTGACTGCTAATATCCTTATCATTTACAGTAGGGGGTACATTATCCCTTATAATACATGAGTGATACTCAGAGTTCCCTGTATAACTCAGCCTGCAGCCTTGTGCCTTTATATGGGCACAGAACCCCTCAGTGACTGCTAATATCCTTATCATTTACAGTAGGGGGTACATTATCCCTTATAATACATGAGTGATACTCAGAGTTCCCTGTATAACTCAGCCTGCAGCCTTGTGCCTTTATATGGGCACAAAACCCCTCAGTGACTGCTATTATCCTTATCAGTTACAGTAGGGGGTACATTATCCCTTATAATACATGAGTGATACTCAGAGTTCCCTGTATAACTCAGCCTGCAGCCTTGTGCCTTTATATGGGGGGCACAGAACCCCTCAGTGACTGCTAATATCCTTATCATTTACAGTAGGGGGTACATTATCCCTTATAATACATGAGTGATACTCAGAGTTCCCTGTATAACTCAGCCTGCAGCCTTGTGCCTTTATATGGGCACAGAACCCCTCAGTGACTGCTAATATCCTTATCATTTACAGTAGGGGGTACATTATCCCTTATAATACATGAGTGATACTCAGAGTTCCCTATATAACTCAGCCTGCAGCCTTGTGCCTTTATATGGGGGGCACAGAACCCCTCAGTGACTGCTAATATCCTTATCATTTACAGTAGGGGGTACACTATCCCTTATAATACATGAGTGATACTCAGAGTTCCCTGTATAACTCAGCCTGCAGCCTTGTGCCTTTATATGGGCACAGAACCCCTCAGTGACTGCTAATATCCTTATCATTTACAGTAGGGGGTACATTATCCCTTATAATACATGAGTGATACTCAGAGTTCCCTATATAACTATATATCCTTAGAATTTACAATAAGGTGTGTTGTTTTCTTTAACTCAGTTTTACCATGTGTGTATAAGGCAGAGGGGCCTTAAAAAAAACTAAAATATTTTTTTCCAAATCTCCTTTTCTTTAGAAGTTTACCTGCAAAGTTCTTTCAAGCCATTAATCTATATCTCCCCAGCAGACAGGTAAGAGAGCAGATCATGTTTGTTATTGCATTTTAGGTTTACGAAGAACAATCATTACAAAATAAATTACACATCACTTCATCTCATAGAAATGCATTCAAAGGGATTCTGTATAAATGACACTGTTACACAGCAAATAATTCCCTCTGCCATTTAACCTTTTATTCTTGAACCAACAAATGTATTTGTAGCTGTAATATTGGTGTGTAGACGCCATCTCAGTGCCTTGTGCCTGAGTCTGAGCTTTCAGCCAGCGCTACACATTAGAACTGCTTTCAGCTAACCTATTGTTTCTCCTACTCCCATGTAACTGGAGGAGTCCCAAGCCGGACTTGGATTTCTTACTATTGAGTGCTATTCTGATACCTACTGGGAGCTGCTATCTTGCTCCCTTCCCATTGTTCTGCTGATCGGCTGCTGGGGGTGAGGGGGGGGGGATATCACTCCAAGTTGCAGATAAGACGCCATTAATCATCTTATTGACTCTCTCTCAGCCTTTTCCACGCTGTATATTCACTTATCAAGAATAAGATCCACCGGCTGCCAGTAATGGATCCCATATCCGGAAACATCCTGCATATCCTTACGCACAAACGTCTCCTCAAGTTCCTCCACCTGTTTGTAAGTCGGGCGCCTGTAGTACCTGTGCCTGTAGTACCTGTGCCTGTAGTACATACAGTTAGTAAGTAGTGGGTATATACAGTACAAATGCTCACACTGTTCATGTCCCACAATGCACTTTGCAGGGAGACACTCTCCCAAGGCCACGGTTCTTGCAGAAGACCATCCTGGAGTTGGGCATCGGCACCTTTAGGGATGTGGCAGTCGTGCAGGACTCCTCCTCTGTCTACAACGCACTGGAAATCTTTGTAGAGAGGAGAGTTTCTGCCCTCCCCGTGGTGAATGAATCTGGTGAGTGCAGTGACTCCCCCAGACTATATTGTCCCTGCAGAACTATGCAAAACCCCAGGCCAGGCTGTTCCTGCTTTACTATCTACCTGTCCCAGGCCAGCTTGTCCCCACATTACTATGGCCAATGCCCAGGCCAGCTTATCCCCACATTACTATGGCCAATGCCCAGGCCAGCTTGTCCCCACATTACTATGGCCAATGCCCAGGTCAGCATGTCCCCACATTACTATGGCCAATGCCCAGGTCAGTATGTCCCCACATTACTATGGCCAATGCCCAGGCCAGCTTATCCCCACATTACTATGGCCAATGCCTAGGCCAGCTTATCCCCACATTACTATGGCCAATGGCTAGGCCAGCATGTCCCCACATTACTATGGCCAATGCCCAGGCCAGCTTTTCCCCACATTACTATGGCCAATGCCCAGGCCAGCTTATCCCCACATTACTATGGCCAATGCCTAGGCCAGCTTATCCCCACATTACTATGGCCAATGCCCAGGCCAGCTTATCCCCACATTACTATGGCCAATGCCCAGGCCAGCTTATCCCCACATTACTATGGCCAATGCCCAGGCCAGCTTATCCCCACATTACTATGGCCAATGCCTAGGCCAGCTTATCCCCACATTACTATGGCCAATGCCCAGGTCAGTATGTCCCCACATTACTATGGCCAATGCCCAGGCCAGCTTATCCCCACATTACTATGGCCAATGCCTAGGCCAGCTTATCCCCACATTACTATGGCCAATGCCTAGGCCAGCATGTCCCCACATTACTATGGCCAATGCCCAGGTCAGTATGTCCCCACATTACTATGGCCAATGCCCAGGCCAGCTTATCCTCACATTACTATGGCCAATGCCTAGGCCAGCATGTCCCCACATTACTATGGCCAATGCCCAGGTCAGTATGTCCCCACATTACTATGGCCAATGCCTAGGCCAGCATGTCCCCACATTACTATGGCCAATGCCTAGGCCAGCATGTCCCCACATTACTATGGCCAATGCCTAGGCCAGCTTATCCCCACATTACTATGGCCAATGCCTAGGCCAGCATGTCCCCACATTACTATGGCCAATGCCCAGGTCAGTATGTCCCCACATTACTATGGCCAATGCCTAGGCCAGCTTATCCCCACATTACTATGGCCAATGCCTAGGCCAGCATGTCCCCACATTACTATGGCCAATGCCTAGGCCAGCTTATCCCCACATTACTATGGCCAATGCCCAGGCCAGCTTGTCCCCACATTACTATGGCCAATGCCTAGGCCAACAAGCAGTACTATGCACAACACCAGGGCCAAACAGTCCATATTTTTTCTCCTTGCCCCACAGTGTTCCATTCCCCTCAGTATAACCTTTATGTGCTTGTTTTGCAGGGCAGGTGGTCGGACTCTATTCCCGCTTTGATGTAATAGTGAGTATCCTTCCCTTCCCATAATGCATGCAGAGCCATAACCTTGCCCCCCAGAGAGGCTGAGCTTTCCCTGTAGCCTTAGCTTATAGACAGCACCCTGCCCTGGGTGCCACATCTGGGTACATTTGTCCCTTCCCTTTCAGCACCTTGCGGCACAGAAGATCTATAACAACCTGGATATCAGCGTACGAGATGCCCTGCGCTTGCGTTCTCTGAGTATTGAGGGGGTCCTCATGTGTTACCCCCATGAAAGTCTGGAGGTGGTCATTGATCGAATTGTCCGAGAACAGGTAAGTACCATTATACCAAAGGTGGGCTCTGGGTGCTCTTCAAGCTGTAGTACCTCCCCCAGCCTGCAGAGGGAGGAGCTCCATAATAATAATAATAAAGACACATGGTTATGGAAACAAAACCCAGAATGTTCTAAGTTTCTCTCAAACAATCCTATGGGATCTCCTGTCATTCCTCTTCCTCCCAATCCCAGATTCATCGCCTGGTTCTGGTGGATGAAGACCATCGGCCTCGGGGTATTGTGTCTCTCTCTGACATTCTGCAGGCACTGGTGCTCACTCCCGCAGGTATTGATGCCCTTAATTCCTAACCCTGGGAAGGCTCTTTTCTACCTTCACCCTGAACCTCCTCTTCCTCTCAGAGGCACAGGTAGGCTCCCCATTGGCGGCAGTCAGGAGCAACGTGGGTGCTGGAGACTGTCTGCACTGCTCCTCTCTGCACTCTCTGCCGTGTGTCTGACTTGGCTCTGATGAACACCCCCTTCCTTTGTACTTGGCAGTGTGAACCCCACAACTCAGAGACCCCTTATGTTAACCCCTACACTTGTGTGGATCCCTGTTTCTGTCCTTGGGCCCCTACATCAGCCAAACAACCAAGTCTACTTGGCCACATTGGGAACCCCCCTTGGAAAGTGGTACATACCCAGGCACAGTGAGAGGGGTACCTAGTGGCTCAGTGGCTGCACCCAAGGTTCTGTAACTTACATCCCACCCATATAGAAATGGCAACCTTACCCACCTGTAAGTTCGCAACAGCAAAACAGTTTAGCTTAGAATCCCTCTATCTGCCAGTGTTGCTTATTTGCCAGTCCCATGGGCATGGTTTGGTGGTGCAAGTTGCCCTTTATGTAATCTGCACCTTTGTGCAACCCTGGCACACCCTAGATTGCTACCCACCTACCTCTGCATTCATTTGTGGTTCATACAAGAAGCTCTGGGTGCAATCCATGGGTACCTTGCCCATAGTTTAGTAAACATGGTCTATTGTATTTTACCATGAATTCCATAAGAACAAAATCATGACCCATCCCTTATAGCTCTACCCACATTGACATCCATATCCATAGATTTTATGATCCTAAAGCCCATCAGGGCATTTACTGTATGTGTTACCTTCATGCCCCCTGCATGCCAGGCTCTGTATGTGGCCGTTCTGCATCTGCTCCTCACTGCTTTACTGAGTGCTGATTGAGTTCTGTGCTTTGCCAGTTTGACCAATGAGAAGCCTTGGTCCCAACATACCATCATGCTGTTCAGCTTACAGTACCCTGCGTATTTAACTGCCCCTCTGAGTAGCCTCTTACCTTACTTACCCCAAGCATTATTAAATTATGTTTCAATTCAGCCTCTTATTCTCCTGCTGGAATATAGTTCCATGTAGCCCCCACCCTATCTCCCATCATAGAGCTTCAGGTTTTCCCCTCTTAATCAATCATTTGTCTTTCACTCCCAAGGTTTCTGTATCTTTACTTAACCACCAGGCATGTTCTAGTCATAAGGCCAATTTTGGATTTTATTAACCCAAAGGGGCTGCTGAGACATTTCTGGAGATGATATGAGCATTTGGGATGAAACCGTTGGCTTTAGATCCTTTGGGAACCTTTCTCTGAGCAAGTGAATTCAATCTCTCCACAATACTTATCTACAGTAGATTCTCTCTACTTCCTGAACTTGTTCTGTTCTTCAGAAAATACCTGGAGCCCAGATAGCAGAATTGTACAATTGTATTGACTTACCTAGAGGAAGGTTTCTGCAGGTTTCACCCATATTGGATTTGTTAATGCCAAGGCTATTGGTTCCTACTTACTGTATGGCTTTGCTCTGCATTGCATTACCTAGATTGGTTGCCTTTATCACAACTGCCACTTACTCTCCTTCAACCTTGATATTACACCACCCAACTGGCACCCTGGAATATAGCAAATAGCATTCATTCTCTGTCTCTGCCACTGAGTATGTAGCCTTACATCTTGTCTCCTGTGTCCTACAGGTATTGACCGCAATTCCTTGTGACCCGACGAAGCTCAGGATGTTAAGTATGTTGCATTCTTGCGGATTGGTGTGATTGGATGTTTTTGTGGTTGTGTAACCAGAAGAATGACTCTGGACATAGTCCAAAAAGGGAAACGGTCTATTCAGGTCTAGAAGACCATGGTGGACACTTCCAGGCAATGCCTTACTGATGGAGGCCAAAGATGGTGAATGGTCGCTGAGCTGTGGATGGGATATCTTCCATATAGTCAAGCCTCTTCAATCCAGTGCCTCATAAAGTGATGATCCCCAAAGGATTGTAGAACTTTTTCATAATGAATATCATTGGACAGTATATGGAACTGCCTTCTGTTGTTGGGTTGATGACTACTCTTGGGTTGATGGTACCGTCAGCCACACATGAAGGAAAAAGACAGAACTGACATTAATTCCACCAACCTGGAGTATTGGTGAAGCTTGGTAAGGAAGCAGATCATGGGAGATACAATGAGCCCACATATAGATAATGTTTGCACCCCTATAATTTAGGGAATTCCCCCCCGTGGGAACCTTTGGCTGTTGAGAATCCTTCATTTATTAAAGGTGGACATGGCTACTCACTGTATCTCTTGAATGGCATTGGTGCAGAGTCGGCATAGACAACCGATCCCTCCTTGTAATTGGATCCTCAGTCAGCCAATGGCCCATCACTACAATTCCCTGAATAGTAAATTGATCAGAACTTAAAGGGAAAGTAAGACCATAAATTTCCACAAATGCATTTACCCATTGAGTTTGCACCTTTGTAGAACGTTTGATATTTAACGGAAACATCTTTACCACTGTAGGGCTTTGTGTCCCAAGCTATGGACATATATTATAACATGTTCCACTGAATGCAGCAGCTTGGGCTTTATTGAGACCACAAATAAAAGATGGCTGAACACAGCAGCAAAGATACTGCGAATATAAAAACATTACAGAATAATGTCTGTGCTAATCCAAATGAATGGTTTTGTGTGTGCCACTAGCATCAGCTGGGTAGTATATGTCTATATACACCTCAACACGTGCAGAATAAATAGAACTTATGCTGACAATGTATTCGACCATAACTTTATTTGAATAGAGATAATGAGCTCTGTTTAATCAACCCCTCCCTTTCACCCTTAATTGTGTCTGTTTTGTCTCACAGGTATAAAGAGGGTTCATTATGCAGGATATTAGGATTTCCTAATATTTGTATTTAATAGCTTGAGTGGTAGTGCCAACATGGAAAATAAATAATGATCCATAGATGCCAAAGAACCAGTGCCCCCAGTGGTCAAATAATCATTGTGGGTTTTATAAATAAATTCTTGTTATGCACTTTTTTAGCATGGCAGCAATACTCAAATGAGCATTTGTGAGTATCTGTTTATCTGTTAATTCTGGCATCCAAAACCGGGGGGGGGGGGGGGGGGGGGGGGGCTGGAGATGTGGCTGCAATTCCCAGCATTCCATGGGCCGTGGTAGGTAGTTCAGTTACATTTGCTGGGTCCCAAATTGCTCATTCCTGACCCACAGGCAGACCCCAGGGTGCGCCGCAGGCCGCTCTGCTATAGGCAATGCTGATGTCAGTATTTGCTATGAATAACTGGGTATTTTAAGCCGTTGATTGGAGTCGGCTGCCGGGTACAGTCTGTATCATATTATCTATCATGTTAGAGAAAAGGATATTTTCACTTGGCTCGGGGAAGGTTTTAAATACCAGAAAGGGCAGATGTGCAACATTACCCTTGCAGGAAAGAGAAGGGGGTCATTTTCTCTGCTTTCAAGTTCTCCTATGGGGAGAGGGGTCCCCTTCTGGGCCACATTACATAAGTGAGAGTAGCGGTTGTACAAACTGGCAGTTTAAAGCCAGAATCCAGACTGTCTGTTTCATAACTGGGTATAAAATCTGATGCCGTGGGGCTGATCGCTTTCCCATGGATACACAGGGGATGTGGATTGATGCCAACGTCCAAGAAGACGGTTCACATTGATCTCTAGGGACGTTCTAAGGCCGATTTTATCTCTAGAATATAAGTTCTCTCAAACTGAGGGACTGGCCAAATCATTCGGAGAAGGTTGAAGACCAGTTGGGTTGATATATGCCGTGAATGCTTATTAGGCCAATAAATGGTTTTATTAGCTAAGGGGAATGAGCAAGGGATATACTTCCAATGAAGCTTGAATGCTAGGCTACATGAGGCTATCA
Organism: Xenopus tropicalis; assembly: GCF_000004195.4. Lineage (NCBI taxonomy): Eukaryota > Metazoa > Chordata > Amphibia > Anura > Pipidae > Xenopus > Xenopus tropicalis. The sequence continues at coordinate 83,068,317 of NC_030685.2, read as the reverse complement.
GTTGGGAGAAAACCTGGTGGAACATGGAAGAAAAATTCCAAAGGAGGGGTGGAGCTCTAGCAAAACATATATGTGAATGGGAGGAGCTTATGTTGAGAAGCAGATCATTAGAAGAGCAGAATGAGTACTGGAGGTAGAAGCCACTGTTGCGATTGGAAGGGTTCATGTCAGAGGAAGAGTAGCCGGGGAGGTGTAGGAACCTGTGACATGATAAGTGAGTAAAGATGGAATTTTGATGGCTGTTCCATGCAATCAGAAGAAAAACCTGTATTGACTTTTGGTCAAGTTCATACTCAATACCCACCTGATCATGGGAGAGATGGCGGCCCAAGAAGAGGAAGGATATGGCCAAATCGTTTGGAGAAGGTTGAAGAGCAATTGGGTTGATATATGCCGTGAATGCTTATTAGGCCAATAAATGGTTTTATTAGCTAAGGGGAATGAGCAAGGGATATACTTCCAATGAAGCTTGAATGCTAGGCTACATGAGGGGGGCTTCTTTAGTTTAGACAAACATGTTTTCAAATATAATTTGGGAGAAAACCTGGTGGAACATGGAAGGCAATTCCAAATGGAGGGGAGGAGCTCCGGCAAAATATATATGTGAATGGGAGGGGCTTATGTTGAGAAGCAGATCATTAGAAGAACAGAATGAGTACTGGAGGTAGAAGCCACTGTTGGGATTGGAAGGGTTCATGTCAGAGGAAGAGTAGCCGGGGAGGTGTAGGAACCTGTGACATGATGAGTGAGTAAAGATGGAATTTTGATGGCTGTTCCATGCCCATTTCCCACCTGATCATGGGAGAGATGGCAGCCCAAGAAGGGGAAGGACATAATGCAGCACAATCAAAGATATGAAAGTTGTGTTGCTTTAGTCCTGCACAAACATTGGTTAGCTCCACAAACTACACTGTTCATAGTCCTGGGCAATTATGGTGACCATATGGGGTTCAAATCAGCATTTCAGTATCTATTATAGTGTTTGTTTAGTAGGTATTGGATAAGATGACATCTATACTACAGAAAACGATGCTTTATTCCTGTCAAAAATCATTTTTTCTTGCCATGTAGTAAAGTGCTGAGTCCCATAGCAAATTCCCTTACGTAGGGCCGGCCCAGGCAGGGAGCCGCGGGTTACTGGAAAACCAATGTGCAGGCAGCCAGAACATCCATGTTAATAGCTAATCAGAGGATGGGACTAATGGAAGCAAACAAGCTTTCAGTCCAGATGGGTCACTGGGTAGGAGTCCTGCTGGTACCCACCTCCTCCCATGTAGGCGTCTTGTAAGCTGGCTCCAAGGCTCTTCCACAAGGCAGATCCGCTGGGGCTAAAATGTCTGTGATCTGCTGTGGTACCAGAACCTCCCGGGTCTCCTCCTACCGACCGCACCACTCGCCTCCTTGGCTGCTCAGCTTCTTCTTTGCAATCCAGGTACATAAACACCTCAACAAAAATTGGGTGAACTTGGATAAAGAATGAATTGCTTCTAGGTTGTAGCCAATAGGGGGTCCCATCAGTTTTTAATTTATTTACGTTCTATTCTGTCTCTCAGACCTGAAGTCAAAGCAAAAGCTTCCGATTGTTCTAGATCGGTCTAAATTGTAGACTTTCACTTACGTAAAGGGCAAGTAAATGTATGACTTAACCAGGGCTTCAACTTACCTTCTGGATTCCTCTAATGGTCTTTCTCCTTCTCATCCTCCTCATCATCATAATTGAGTAGTTTAACTGTTTCCTTTCCATGACAAGAGGAAGAGGAAAGCTGTTTGGGTGGGTACTGGAGGTCGGACGACAGGGAAAGGGTTTCTTTAAGAATTAAATTTGTCCTACCCATCAACATGTTGGAGCTACATTCAAGCTGTGCTCTGTTTATCACTATCACAAGTTGGCACACCTTTTTTAATTTAATTTAATACAAATAATCTTCATTGTAAATTAAATAGGTTTCTAACTGTAAGCTTAACTTTCCCTTCATGGTTAATTTCATACATTTTGGCTCAACTATAATGAAATGAAAATGATTGGTCTATTGGATTTTAATTGTGAAGTCATTAGTGCTGAGTATGGGATTTTGGCAGGCCCGTGATAGCCAACTGTTGCTTTGACCTTTCAGCCTGTGACATAATGAAGGGGGTGGAGTCTGTGGCCCATCCCATCCGGCTACTGTAAGTCTGACAACTCTGCTCCGCTTTATGTGACATTGCATAACTCCTGGCAAAGGGACAAAAACTCTGATGTTACCCCCCCCCCACACCCTACACACGCCATCGTTCCTTTTTAGCATCAATGCTCGGGGGTTATTCTTTATTATTTATTCCTACTGCAATATATATTGGGATATTTTTAAAAAATTCAGTTTTTTACATTCATTGTTTCATTGGTAATTATATTTTATGGTGTCCTACTTTTGAACTTAACAGATGTTTTTGTATTGGGGAGCCCAGACTGGCCCCCAAATAGATCTGTGACTGTACTAGAGTCCTGCAGTGGGTCAGGTACCCGAGCTTACCCAGGGGTTACCTACAAGAAAAGTGGGTACCCTGCGGGTAGGATTTTGCAGGTTGGTGGTTAGCGAGTCTGGTTGGGGGTCTTATCCATATTTCTTACCTTATATTATCTATATTTTACTCCTTTTTACACTTTTTTAAACTTTTTTCTACCCCTGCCCACTTCTGATGATGTCACTTCCAGTTTGCAGCAACTGCACTTCCTGTTTAATGGTGGTCAGTGGGTCGTGGATTGCTTGGGGATAAGGCAGTTGCAGGTTGGGTTGGGTAGTGGGTGAAAGCAGCTTGTGGGCCACATGTCCGTGTCTTGTGTTGGTCTGAAAAATTGGTTCCTTGCAGGACCCTCCTTTGTACAAACAAGTGCAAGTCCTGCTAGGTCTGGAGAGGGTGAAAATAGAGCCCACCCCTGTTTGTGGTGAAAGTAAAGTTTGCTGGAGGTTTCCCCTGTGGATGAATCCTATGTATATATATATGTGAATATGGTGCTGATGTTGTCCCCTCCGGTCAACTATGGTGGACTCTATTGTCACCCATTGATGAATCTTCTCTTGCAAATCTGATCCAAGCGAATAGAGAGCTGGCGTGTTCCCCTCTGTTCAACTATGGTGGACTCTATTGTTACCCATTGATGAATCTTCTCTTGCAAATCTGATCCAAGCGAATAGAGAGCTGGCGTGTTCCCCTCTGTTCAACTATGGTGGACTCTATTGTTACCCATTGATGAATCTTCTCTTGCTAATCTAATCCAAGCGAATAGAGAGCTGGCGTGTTCCCCTCTGTTCAACTATGGTGGACTCTATTGTTACCCATTGATGAATATTCTCTTGCTAATCTAATCCAAGCGAATAAAGAGCTGGTATATTCCCCTCTGTTCAACTATTGTGGACTCTATTGTTACTCTTTGACAAATGTGCTCTTACAAGTGAATAGAAATTTGCTGTGTTCCCCTCCGGTCAGTAATGGTGGGCCCAGTTGCCATTGCCCATTGTCACCCACTTTTACAAATCTGATTCAAGTGAATCGAGAGCTGGGGGGGCAGGTGTGCGGGTTCAGCAGAAGCGATGAGCGTAAAGTTACACAAGTCAAAAAGCTCTGATCAGCAGGGCTGGCGTTTAATTAGTAACTCCCTGCCACGTGCCCAACAGAGTCAATAATTTCTTTTTTGGGTTTTGTTTTTCCATTCTGTGTTTAGTTAAGGCCCAGTAGGGGGTCCCGCAGAGCATCCGTTGTAGGTAGGAAGAGTGAAGGGATAGCTGGTCAAGTAGGGCAAGATGTTCTCATAGGCTGGAATGGCAACGGTACAGTGAGATGGATGGAATTGAACAATATGGCAACCATAGGGCCTATAGCAGAGGAAGTTGGCTTCAGTAGGGGCAATGTAGCCAGAGCAGAGCAAGATGGTGTCAGTAATAACCGTATATCAGTGCTGGCCAGGCTACAGCCCTTTATCTGATGCTAAATACAACTCATAAGGGAACATCTTTCATTTAGATGCACAAAGCCCACATGAGAGGTAGGCTGGGGGCACAATAAACCTGATATCCGATACACAAGCAGGAAGCAAAACCCTTGGCAGACACCCCTAGTGCCATGCAGAGTTATGCAATCCTCACATGCAGGGCATAGTTACCCTTTAAAATTATTCTTGGACATTAAATTGCCTATGAGTCGGGTACTGCAGAAATGTTAATTGGATTTAGCAGCTTTGTGACATTCATGCCCCCGTGTGACAGATAATGGCTGGAAATACCCGTTAGTGTCTGTATCTGGCGCGGCATCTGTGCTCATAAACACATTCCTGGGATAATCAGGGATTTTCTGCTTAAAGGGACAGGGGGGCAAGTGTCAGTTAGGCAGAATCGCTAGCGAGGGTTTATAAGCATGGGGGGGGGGCGAAGACGCTAAATGGTTTTTATGGTTTGATTTTTTTTTTAACCCAAATGGAAGAAATGTAAAAGTTGAATGATAGTTTAGATTTAATGTTTTTACTATACATGGACACTGAGTACCTATAGACCAGAGTACCTATAGCCCCAACCAGTGGCTCGGGGGCAATATGTTGCTCATCAACCCCTTGGCTGTTGGTCCCAGTGGTCTCAAAGTAGGTGCCCATTTTGGAATTTCTGACTTGGAGTTGGAGACAAGTTTTGGTTGAAAAAAAAAACAGCTGTACATATAGGGGCTACCAAATAGCCAATCACAGGCCTTATTTGTCACCCCAGGAACTTTATTTATGCTTGTGTTGCTCCCCAACTCTTGTATAATAAAGGTTGGGGGCCTCTATAGAGAAAAGGTGCCCTAGGCCACTTACTCTAGGTATAGAGCTGAGGGGAAGCTCCTATTGGGTCGGTGCATGGGTCATGTGACATGACAGTAAGGGGGGATGTGGTATTTTTATTGTGTAATTTATTCTGTAATGGGTTTAATTTCACTTTGTATATGAACTCTGATTCTCTCCCCCAGCACCTGTTGGTTCAGGCTTCCCTGCTCTGTACCTGCCATTACCTTCTCCTCCAAGCTCGTCCCCTGGCCCCTCAGGAGCAGAGTCGGCTACTGGCCAACAGCCTCTTCGCATGTGGCATTGCCACCTCATTGCAGAGCGGCCTTGGCACCAGGTATATTTTTCAGATAATGGTTTCTCTTTGAATGTGGGGGGGCAACATAACTGGGCACACAGGCTTGAAGCATTGTCTCATCCATAGATAGACACATGGTGAAGTCTCTTGAATTTGCTCTCTTGTCTTTCAGGTTGCCTCTTGTCCAAGCTCCCACCTTTGAATTACTTATCCCAGCGCTGATTCTCAGCAAGCACCAACCAAGTAACGAGACCTCCAGGAATGGTGAGTTGATGTGCCGAACTTTACAGAGCTGAAGGCCAAAAGTATAAGTACAGTATTGGGTTGGAACTCATACCTCCATAAACATGTAAATACTAATGAGCCAAGGGCTACAGTGTGCTTGTATCAAAGGCATCCAGAACCCCCACTATAGCTCCTTCAGCCTCAAGAACTGCATTGATATCCCCCACCAAAGAGCGCATCCCCAGAACTGCAACAAAGGGAGTGACCACTAAAGTTCAATGCAGTTCAATACTTTTGTGCAATCAGCCACCCCCCACCCCCACCCACCAAATGCATCATAGTCTTCTGGAACTGCAACTCAAAGAGTGTCCCTTGAGCAGAACCAGGCCATGGAACTTTAGAATCCAAGGTGAGGATGGTCAGTGTTGGACCGGCCCACCGGGATACCAGGAAAACTCCCAGTTGGCCCATGTGTCAGTGGGCCCTCTTGCTTCTAAGTATTTGGCCTATTTCATGGTCAATGCCCACTTCTGTATGGGAACAAAGTGGCTTAATAGATGGAAGAATAGTACAGTATGTAGAGAAAAGAGACTAGGGTAATAAAAAGATTGAGGAAGAGGAGGAGGAATAATAGTTTAGCAATGGGCCCATGGTCCAAGGTTTTTTGGTGGCCCCCTGGCATTTCAGTCCGACACTACGGGTGGCAATGGGCAATAGCCAAGTGTGCCAGGGTCCCATTAACCCCTGTTTCGTAGACATTAGTGAGGAGCAAGTATAATAGGAAGGCACAAATGTGTTCTATGAAAATGCCAATCTGTCCAGAGGATGAATGCGTGCCAGTAATGTTGGCAAACTCAAGCTCATTAGCTCTGTGCCATGAAGAGTAGAAGCTGGGGACAGATAATTAATGATTAATCAGGTTTAATGTGTGTAAATACTGAATTCAGCCAAGTTGTACTTGAAGTAACAGATCATGGGTAGGAAATGCTTGGCATTCTAATCTAGAAACTGGAGAACTCCCAGCAACCCTCTGCCAACGCTATACAAATTGCCTAAGGTTGTTTATTATTGTACTAGCGCAACATAACATGGATACAATAATCTATTCTATTGCCCAAATGAATTTCCCAAATCCTTCCTACTTACCCTTCTCCTCTTCCTACAGACACCACCAGATCCCTGTTCTGCCAGGGCAATGGGTGTGACAAGCTGCACCGAGGCACCCAACCAGTAAAGGAGGTGGGTAAAGCATTCTACAAACTGGGACCATATGGGTCAGTCACTATAGGGGGGTCCATTAAGGGGCAAAAAACCGGAAACAAGTTTGAGTAAATAGTCATTATTTCTTGTTTCCTGCAGGTTTCTGGGGCACTTGTGGTTTCAGGGGGGCTCCAGGCTTTCTTTGGTGTCACCGGTCTGTGCGGCTGGATCCTACAGAACTGCGGCCCGGTGATTTTAGCGAGCGCTCTCTCCATTATTGGCCTCTCTTGTTACAAACCAGCAGCCTTGTTCTGCTCAACAAACTGGGCCGTATCCTTGTCGTATGTATCTCACCCAGTGATTAATCCATCCTATTGCTCCCTTACTAATAGCCTCTGGGAAGGGACTGGGGCTGTGGGATAGCAGGTATAGTAGGGAGAGATGGTGCCTATAGTAGCAGTGGGGGGGTAATAGCCTCTGGGAAGGGACTGGGGCTGTGGGATAGCAGGTATAGTAGGGAGAGATGGTGCCTATAGTAGCAGTGGGGGGATAATAGCCTCTGGGAAGGGACTGGGGCTGTGGGATAGCAGGTATAGTAGGGAGAGATGGTGCCTATAGTAGCAGTGGGGGGATAATAGCCTCTGGGAAGGGACTGGGGCTGTGGGATAGCAGGTATAGTAGGGAGAGATGGTGCCTATAGTAGCAGTGGGGGGATAATAGCCTCTGGGAAGGGACTGGGGCTGTGGGATATCAGGTATAGTAGGGAGAAATTGTGCCTATAGTAGCAGTGGGGGGTAATAGCCTCTGGGAAGGGACTGGGACTGTGGGATAGCAGGTTTAGTAGGGAGAGATGGTGCCTATATTAGCAGTGGGGGGATAATAGCCTCTGGGAAGGGACTGGGGCTGTGGGATAGCAGGTATAGTAGGGAGAGATGGTGCCTATAGTAGCAGTGGGGGGATAATAGCCTCTGGGTAGGGACTGGGGCTGTGGGATAGCAGGTATAGTAGGGAGAGATGGTGCCTATAGTAACAGTGGGGGGATAATAGCCTCTGGGAAGGGACTGGGGCTGTGGGATAGCAGGTATAGTAGGGAGAGATGGTGCCTATAGTAGCAGTGGGGGGATAATAGCCTCTGGGAAGGGACTGGGGCTTTTGGGATAGCAGGTATAGTAGGGAGAGATGGTGCCTATAGTAGCAGTGGGGGATAATAGCCTCTGGGAAGGGACTGGGGCTGTGGGATAGCAGGTATAGTAGGGAGAGATGGTGCCTATAGTAGCAGTGGGGGGATAATAGCCTCTGGGAAGGGACTGGGGCTGTGGGATAGCAGGTATAGTAGGGAGAGATGGTGCCTATAGTAGCAGTGGGGGGGATAATAGCCTCTGGGAAGGGACTGGGGCTGTGGGATAGCAGGTATAGTAGGGAGAGATGGTGCCTATAGTAGCAGTGGGGGATAATAGCCTCTGGGAAGGGACTGGGGCTGTGGGATAGCAGGTATAGTAGGGAGAGATGGTGCCTATAGTAGCAGTGGGGGGATAATAGCCTCTGGGAAGGGACTGGGGCTGTGGGATAGCAGGTATAGTAGGGAGAGATGGTGCCTATAGTAACAGTGGGGGGATAATAGCCTCTGGGAAGGGACTGGGGCTGTGGAATAGCAGGTATAGTAGGGAGAGATGGTGCCTATAGTAGCAGTGGGGGGATAATAGCCTCTGGGAAGGGACTGGGGCTGTGGGATAGCAGGTATAGTAGGGAGAGATGGTGCCTATAGTAGCAGTGGGGGGATAATAGCCTCTGGGAAGGGACTGGGGCTGTGGGAATAGCAGGTATAGTAGGGAGAGATGGTGCCTATAGTAGCAGTGGGGGGATAATAGCCTCTGGGAAGGGACTGGGGCTGTGGGATACCAGGTATAGTAGGGAGAGATGGTGCCTATAGTAGCAGTGGGGGGGGATAATAGCCTCTGGGAAGGGCTATTGGTTGGGCAGTTATAACCACAGGCCCCACTACCACTATAAAGGGACACGGATAGAAATGGCAGATGATCTTGTGGCGCTTCTATTTTATAGACTCATCTCGCTAACTGCCTTCCTGTCCCAGACGCTGCGCTCCTGCTACCTGCCTGTCTGCACATGGAGGAGGAAGGAGGGAGTGAGAAAGAAATACGCGCCGATATTCCGCATGTTGTCAGTAGGTCAATAATTAAATATAATGTGCTGTTAATGAGGGGCTTGTTTTGGGCAGAAATGTTTTCTAATTAAAAAAAATCAGTAAAGTTTCTGAGTATAGTGGTTTTAAGTCATTCTTACTGTCATGGCCACCCATACTGGGTTCTGCCCAGTCCCATGATCCATTACGCAACCAAATGGTTGCGTAATGGATCATGGGACTGGGCAGAACGAAGTATGGGTGGCCATGACAGTAGGAGGCACCAATGGAGCCCATGGCAGTCCCTATAACATAAGAACTGGGATGTCCCAGAATGGAATGTGCAACTTCAATAAACTGAAATAATAATAACTTCCATTAATCTTTATTATTTTGTCTCTTTATTGTTAACCTTGTTACTTCCCCTATATATATATATCACTGCTTCCCCCGACAGATATTCATTCCAGTTACGTGCATCATAATTGCCTCTAAAGTTCTGGATCACACCGCTGAGCTCCCAGCATTCCCTGTTACTGACAGATTGGGCCACAATGGATCCATGTTGGTAGAAGGCCCAAGGCAAGATTCTCTCTCTGGTCTTGGAGAGAACAATACCCAACGGAACCCTTGGTTTCAAGTCCCATCTATAGGTATTTATATAGGTAATTCTGTGACTTGTTTAGCCCTAAGGGTTCTGTACAGTCAGAACCACTGAGGAAGGGAGGTATCCAGCTCTAAGTACCATCTAGTTCAGTAGAGTGTTATAAAATAAGAATGCACTTACACAGAGATAATACTGACTGAATTATCATTTTTGGAGAAACCGGGGCACTGACTTTATCCGAATAAGGCTGCTGTGCACGCAAAGTAATAGACCAGGGGTCCCCAAACTTTTTTACCCATGAGCCACATTCAAGTGTAAAAAGACTTGGGGAGCAACACAAGCATAAAACATGTTCCTGGGGGTGCAAATAAGGGCTATTATTATTATTATTATTTATATAGCGCCATCAATTTGCACAGCACTTGAATAGAGGGGTACAAAAGACAAAACAGTTAACATGTACATATAAACAATTCACAAAAAGGGTTTGTGGTTACATTGGATGAGGAACAGAGACACTGGGGGGGGGGGGCTGCTCGCAAGAGCTTACATTCTAAAAGAATGATTTTATTATTGGCTATTTGGTAGCCCCATATGAACTGGCTATAGGAGGCTCTGTTTGGCATTATACTGAATTTTTCTCCAACCAAAACTTGCCTCCAACCCAAGAATTCAAAAATAAGCACCAGCTTTGAGGCCACTGGGGACAACATCCCAGGGGTTGGGGAGCGCTGGTTGGGGATCCCTGCAATAGAGCAGCCCTATGGCCAGTAAAAAACATGCAAAGAGGTGAAATAGTTATTTCTGCAATCTTTGATTGGTACATTGCTGAGTACTGTTTATGGGCCCAATCTATAAGCATTTCTTACTGCACCAATGTGTAAATTATAGGGATGCTCCAAATCCACTTTTTCAGATTTGGCTCACAGGCACCGCTAGGGACTCTGTATGAGCTGACCCCATAGACCCCAGAGCAACACAGGAGCTTTCACTGGTGGGGCTCACAGGGTGCCCATAGTAGTGCCAATCAGTGCCGCTATCATCTCTGCGCTCATCCCGGTCCCATAAGGGCATCTGTTAGTGCTGCCATGGGCACTGCTCTTATGGATTATAATTAGTGATGGGTGAAAAGTTTCGCCAGGCATGGATTCGCGGCGAATTTCCGCGTTTCGCCATTGGCGGATTGTTTCGTGAAACGGATGAAAAATTTCGCCGCGGAAAAATTCGCCGCACGTCCAAAAACAATAGCACGTGACAAAATAATAGCCGTGGACGACGAAACAAGAGCCGCGCGACGAAACAAGAGCCGCGGGCGACGAAACAAGAGCCGCGCGACGAAATAATAGCCCCGCGACAAAACAATAGCCGCGGGAGACGAAACAATAGCCGCGCGACAAAATAATAGCCGCGGGCGACAATTTTTTTTGTCGCACGACATTTGCGCCGTTTCGCGAATTTTTCGCCGTTTCGCTTCGCCGAAAAATCCGCGAATCTTTGAAAAGATCCGCGAAACGGCGAAAAATTCGCTCATCACTAATTATAATTAATATGATCCCTAATGGATAGCAGGCAAATTCCCTCAGGGCCTGGGAATTTCTCAGTGACTTCTTAGACTAATCCTGGCAGGGGAGGAGGGAATAAAACATTCATGTTACAACACCACAGCTTACAGCCAGCATGCAGGAACTACATAGCCCACAATGCATTGCACTGAGAGGTTTCTTTCCTTATTGACATCACGTGTGCAGGGGATTGTGGGATTGGGAGGAGGCAGACTGAGGACAGGCGACTACTGTTACATTTATTTGAGTCACAAAGTAGTCAGCCAGATCAGCAGGGGAACAGGGGGCGGGGCTTAGGGAACAGGGGGCGGGGCTTAGGGAACTGTTCCAAACCAACATCATGAAAAGGCTGCATATTGATTACTTGATGTATATTGCAAAGTTGCTTGAAATTATGTTTACTTTTCAAAAAGCTTAAGTTGTGTTTGGGCGGAGTTCCCCTTTAATGCCGTGGCCCTTCCCTGCAGGTGCCTGGGGTTGGCCCGAGTTCAGTCTCCAGACTCTCAGTGTGGGCATCGCTATGGCTTTGACTTCTACTGTCTCTTCTATGGGCTGTTATGTTGTATGTGCTCGGGTCCTGCGCTGCCCCAGCATCCCGCGGCACGCCTCCAACCGGGGCATCTCCATCGAAGGGGTTGGGAACGTCCTGTCTGGCCTTCTGGGTAGTGTCTGCGGCGCAGGATCCAGTATCCCCAATGCCGGATTGGCTGGACTCACACAGGTAACAAACTGCTTTGGTTTATGCACAACTGTATCTCCCTACATGATTGGTCAATGAAATCTAATGCTGGGAATCCATCTCTGGTGAACTCCACCCCCCACCCCACTCAGCCATTGATTGGTTTATGCACAACTGTATCACCCTACATGATTGGGCAATGAAATCTAATGCTGTAAATCCATCTCTGGGGAATCCACCCCCACCCCACTCAGCCATTGATTGGTTTATGCACAACTGTATCTCCCTACATGATTGGGCAATGAAGTCTAATGCTGGGAATCCATCTCTGGTGAACTCCACCCCCCACCCCACTCAGCCATTGATTGGTTTATGGACAACTGTATCACCCTACATGATTGGGCAATGAAATCTAATGCTGGGAATCCATCTCTGGTGAACTCCATCCCCCCCCCACCCCACTCAGCCATTGATTGGTTTACGCACAACTGTATCACCCTACATGATTGGGCAATGAAATCTAATGCTGGGAATCCATCTCTGATGAACTCCACCCCCCCACCCCACTCAGCCATTGATTGATGATGTTAGTATGTGAGTATGATGTCATGGCGAGTCATTCTGATGATGTAATAATGCTGTTTTGCCAGGTGGGGTCCCGCCATTCTGTGCAGTTTAGTGCTCTGCTGTTTGTTGTTTTGGGGTGTTCGCCCAAACTGTGCGAGTTCCTAATGAGTATCCCCTTTGCTGTACACGGTACGTTCCATTTGACTTCATGTATTCCGTAATATGTCTTCTGGACGCTCAGCAAAAATCTGAAAAAACAAAAAGCAAAAAAAAAAATCCCTGACCAATCACCTATCCCCCCCACCCTAAGCTAAATATTTCATTTTACAAACAGGCTAAATGTGTAACTGTGCTATACAAGTAGCTTTAGAAATGAAAAATATTCTAGGAATCAGAAGATGAGTTTTACAGAGCAACCAATCAGCAATTAGCTTTGTTCTGTCTACTGAAAATGAAAGCAAAGATGTGACTGGCTGCAAACATATGCTAGTAAATGAGGCCCCTAAAGTGTTGCCTGTTGGGGTTGGCCAATGGCCTGAATTCCCAATGTTTGAATGTCGGCTACAAACTGGTGTATCCATAACAGGATGCTAGTGATCCAATTAGCTTCAGGCTGTTCTATTTATTAGAACCTTCCGGTGCTCTGATTGGCTATAAATATTCAACAAATCGGTATTGAAAAACACTGCCTGAATGTGGCCATACACAGGAATATTCCAATGAGCAGATCTTCTCCAAATATGCCCACCTAAAGGTGCCAGATCAAACCTGCCTGATCAAGATCTGGCAAATTTTAGGCCAGATATTGGTTGGGTAGGCCCATCAGGGGTGCCCATACATGGGCAGATAAGCTGCCGAATCAGTCTAAAGGGCCCAAATCAAGTCGTGTATGGCCACCTTAAGCTTGCTCAACCTGCCAATATCAATAGATGATAGACAGATAGATAGATGATAGATAGATAGATAGATGAGAGAGATAGATGATAGATAGATAGATAGACTAATAGTCATACTTACTGGGTTACAGTTACCTGCACCATTGCAGCCTACCTAGCAAACAGTTCTCCGGGCTCCTTTCCCCCTCTCTTGGAACATGCCCCATATGGAAATGGCTATGCCCAAAAATAAAACCATTGTGTTTCCTACAGGTGGAGTCTTCTGCATTACCTACTCCATGGCGGTGGGTGCGGGAGTCTCCTATTTCCTGTACACAGACATAGACTCGGGAAGGAACATCTTCATCGTGGGGTTTGCTGTGTTCATGGCGTTGCTTGTCCCACGCAGGCTGGAAGCAGATCCAGGCCAATTAGCCACTGGTGAGAGATGGAGCTCACCTTGACTCTATGCCTTTATCTACTCCTCGGCATGTGGGGTAACGTGCTCTGTCCCCCATTTTCTCTGCAGGTTGGCCGATCCTTGACTTGTTTCTCCTGTCCATATTGACAGTTCCAACCTTCCTTGGGGGATTATTTTCTTTTGTTCTGGAAAACACTATCCCAGGTGAGGGGTACAATTGCTTAGTAAGTAATCAAGTTCAACCCTTCCACACTAAAGGTCCCCATACACGTTAAGATCCGCTCACTTGGCAAGGTCGCCAAGCGAGAGGATCTTCCCCCGATATCCACACCTACAGGTGGGTGATATTGGGAAAATGTAGGCTAATTCGATTGGCCCTGGGGCCAAACGATCGAATTCTAATGGCGGCAATGGCACAGTCAGTTCAGGGCCATATCAACAAGCCGATGCGGTCCCCGATCCGACTAAATCTTTTAACCTGCCCGATAGATAGCTGGCCAATTTCAGGCCAGATATCGGTCGGGTATGGCCGTCGTTTCTGCCCCTACATGGGCCAATAAGCTGCCGAATCGGCCCATGTATGGCCACCTTTAGATGTAAAGTGTTGGTGAGCCACACAATCAAGTTCTTTGGGGATGCCAAATAAGGGCTGTGATTGGCTATTTGGTAGCCCCATATGGACTCCTAGCCTGCAGGAGACTCTGTTTGGAGTAAAACTGTGTTTCTGAGCTTCCAAAACTTGTCTCCAAGTGAGAGATTTAAAAATGGGCACCTCATTTGAGGCTACTGTGAGCAACATCAAAGGGGTTGGGGAGCAACATGTTGCCCTGAGCTACTGGTTGGTTGGGGATCACTGGTCTGAGTAGATTGTTAGAGTTGAACATGATAAATGGAAGCCTTTCTTGTTAAACCTCATCATCTATATGTTGTGTTACTACCTGTGCCTACAGGAACCTTGCTGGAGAGAGGTCTGCATTCGCTCATCACGTTTTGGGTCCCAGTCTCAGGGGAAGACACGCCGAAGGCCCGTCAGGAAGAACTGGTCAAGTCATACAGCCTTCCCAATGCTCTAACTAGGCCCTTCCCTGCCGTGTACCCCTTTAGCCAGCTTTTCCCCCCATCTCATGTGAGTCTTGAAGGGCCGGTGGAAGTGGAAAAGTTACTCAAAGCTAAACCTTCAGGAAAAGACCCAGAACTGGGATGAAGGTGACAGCTGGCCAACATCCATGGATCCACATCTCCAGACTTTGTCATTGTTGGACCTGGAACCTCCCAGCCTTGTGTTCTGTGCACGTTCCTTGCACCTTGAGTACAGCAGTGTGTAACAATATTCAGCAGCCTTGTCTGTCCAGGGAAGAGACCACAGAAACACGCTCACCTCAGAGTTCAGTGCTGTAATACATAATATTTAAAGTAATATTGGGTCATAGAGGCCTGAACGGAACCAACAGAGCTCTCTAGGGCTGTGGCTACACAATGTTCTCAGGGATTACCGATCTAATTGCCCCAAACCACTAGTAGTCACCTTCTATGGCATTAAATGGGAAAGTGCTTGGCTTTGCCTCTGGTAAAGGGGGGTGGACCTTATCTTTTCATCCATGTCATTGTATCAATAAACAGTTATTTATTTGTTAGAACTAATGTGTCATTCTGATTGGCTGAGAGGTTGTTTGTGGCTCATTGACATGGAGTGTTGGGAACTGGCAGTACCTTGTATTAAATAACATCAGGGAATGACATTGATCCCCAAGTAAATAAAATCAGAGCTCCCCAGTTCTTGTACGGAAACCTGTCCCATTTATTGCCATGTTCGGTTGTAACCTGCCGTGTATTATATTTAATGGAAGAAAGCAGAAAAAAAGGCAACATACAAAAGGAAAAGCCTCCAGCTGCTGCAGAACTTCAGCTCTCTGTATCCCTTGGGGGTACCAGGCCCTGCTCAAGTACAAGTGGTCCATTTGGGTTTCTAAATGTTCACAAACTATTGGCCACTGGGATGAGCAAGTTGTATTTATAATTATATATATTAAGTGGATAACTAGTGCACACCTAAGGTTGCCACCTAGCTGGTATTTGACTGGCCTAGCTGGCAAATCGCCAGAGCCGGTGCCAGTATTACTGGCAAGTAAATTTGTAATGGTGGCAACCCTCCCTATAATCTCTCCCTTCCCTGATTCTTACCATGGCAGATTACCCCCTTTTATATAGAGGCCAGCCTCTGCTCTGCCCATTATCCCCACCCTATTCACCCATTCCCCTGCCCTATTCACCCATTCCCCTGCCCTATTCACCCATTCCCCTGCCCCATTCACCCATTCCCCTGCCCCATCTGCCCATTCCCCTGCCCCATTCGCCCATTCCCCTTCCCTATCAGCCCATTCCCCTGCCCCTTCGCCCATTCCCCTGCCCCATCTGCCCATTTCCCTGCCCCATCTGCCCATTCCCCTGCCCCATTCGCCCATTCCCCTGCCCCATTTGCCCATTCCCCTGCCCATTCGCCCATTCCCCTGCCCCATCTGCCCATTCCCCTGCCCCATTCGCCCATTCCCCTGCCCCATTTGCCCCATTTGCCCATTCCCCTGCCCCATTTGCCCATTCCCCTGCCCCATCTGCCCATTCCCCTGCCCCATTCGCCCATTCCCCTGCCCCATCTGCCCATTCCCCTGCCCCATTCGCCCATTCCCCTGCCCCACTGGCCCATTCCCCTGCCCCAGTCCCCTGCCCCACTGGCCCAGTCCCCTGCCCCACTGGCCCAGTCCCCTGCCCCACTGGCCCATTCCCCTGCCCCACTGGCCCATTCCCCTGCCCCATTCGCCCATTCCCCTGCCCCATTCGCCCATTCCCCTGCCCCATTTGCCCATTCCCCTGCCCCATTTGCCCATTCCCCTGCCCCATCTGCCCATTCCCCTGCCCCATTCGCCCATTCCCCTGCCCCATCTGCCCATTCCCCTGCCCCATTCGCCCATTCCCCTGCCCCACTGGCCCATTCCCCTGCCCCAGTCCCCTGCCCCACTGGCCCAGTCCCCTGCCCCACTGGCCCAGTCCCCTGCCCCACTGGCCCAGTCCCCTGCCCCACTGGCCCATTCCCCTGCCCCACTGGCCCATTCCCCTGCCCCACTGGCCCATTCCCCTGCCCCATTCGCCCATTCCCCTGCCCCATTCGCCCATTCCCCTGCCCCACTGGCCCATTCCCCTGCCCCACACGCCCATTCCCCTGCCCCACTGGCCCATTCCCCTGCCCCATTCGCCCATTCCCCTGCCCCACTGGCCCATTCCCCTGCCCCACTGGCCCATTCCCCTGCCCCACTGGCCCATTCCCCTGCCCCACTGGCCCATTCCCCTGCCTCACACACCCATTCCCCTGCCCCACTGGCCCATTCCCCTGCCCCATTCGCCCATTCCCCTGCCCCACTGGCCCATTCCCCTGCCCCACTGGCCCATTCCCCTGCCCCACTGGCCCATTCCCCTGCTCCACTGGCCCATTCCCCTGCCTAGCCTGCCAATTTTCCCACCCCAAGTGATGTCACTTCCTGCCCCTAACCTAAAGAAGCTGGCAGCCCTGTGCAACCCCTATCCTAATGTTTTTTTGTCCCGAGGGACAGGGGGGGCCCCGACGGCTTCCTTTATAGTTATGCCACTAATGATGTCATACAATGAAGTCTATGGGGCCATTAAGCAGACTGGGGACCATAAAAAGCCTTTGGAGGGCCACATCCACAATAGCCCCGCCCACGACACTGCAGCACTAGAAGTATTATCCCACCACAGCATGGCTGATAGGCAGTTTGTCACTTTCTAGATCAGTAAAGGGGGTAAATAAAGTCAGATCAGTAAAAGTTATCTTTTAGTAAGTTACAGAAAGGCCAATTCTAAGCAACTTTTCAATTAGTCTTTGTTCTTTGTTTTCCATTGGTTTTAAATTATTTGCCTTCTTCTTCTAACTCTTTTTAACTTTCAAATGGGGGTCACTGACCCCGGCAGCCAAAACCTATTGCTCTGTGAGGCTCCAGTTTTATTGTTATTGTTACTTTTCTTTCATTCATTCAAACCATGCCCTGGTTACTAAGGTAATTTGGATCCTAGCAACCAAACAGCTGCTTCAACTCCAAGCTCTAGAGCTGCCGAACAAAAACTGAAATAATAAAAAAACTACAAATGACAAAAAATATTGACCAATTGCAAATTGTCTCAGAATATTATTCTATATATCCTTGTAGATTGTACGCTCTTTTGGGCAGGGCTCTCTTCACCTCTTGTATCAGTTATTGATTGCTTTATATGTTACTCTGTATGTCCAATGTATGAAACCCACTTATTGTACAGCGCTGCGGGATATGTTGGCGCTTATAAATAAATGTTAATAATAATAATTCTATTTACCGATATCTGTTTCCATTGCGCTTTCCCAAACCCTGCATTTAGCGTAACTACCAGCAGGTGGCGTTGTAGTGCACCGAACGCTTCTCTGAAACCCGGAACTATCGTGTGTTTGTGTTTCTGGCCGGAAGGTGCAGCAGCTGGACCCGGAGGCAGCAGGTAGGGGGCTTAGGTTGCAGGGGGAAGGATATATTAACAGCTCTGTATCATTAAAGAGCCCTCTAGGTGGGTAATAATGTACACATATATAATCTCCATGTCCTTATATTAATGATATCTTGAGCTGTGACTGTTCAACACTGTAGTGAACTACAGCTCCCATCATCCTCTGAGAAACCCCCATGAAATACTTTAGGGGCACTTCCCACATATATAGTGTTTTATTAATCCTGCTTTCAGCTTGTGGGCTGTTCTCCTCCCTAGGGATGGGGTTGAGCCTCCTTTACACTTTCTCCCTTTGGACCAATTCTTTCTTAGGCAGTTAAATAAAAAGTAAATATAACTTCAGCCTGAATAGAGGTTTGGCTCTTTGCAGCAAAGTGGTACCAATAAATAGCTACCCCCCAGTATACATTAATCACACATTTGCAGTGGTTTAATTTTATCTGTAAATGTAGTTGCTATTGGAAACATTATGTTCTCTGCACTGCTGGTTCCGACGCATGAAACACTGCGGCACAGTCAGCAGTCTTA
Organism: Xenopus tropicalis; assembly: GCF_000004195.4. Classification (NCBI taxonomy): domain Eukaryota; kingdom Metazoa; phylum Chordata; class Amphibia; order Anura; family Pipidae; genus Xenopus; species Xenopus tropicalis. Next base: position 83,049,887 of record NC_030685.2, on the reverse strand, counting down.
TTAAAGTGATGGCCGTGTCTCCTAATCCATTAACCATTGCTTGTCATTGTATATCGGACACAGGACATGTCTTTCTCGCAAGGAACGGACGCCCAACTCCTGCAGCTGCCATGGAGGACGCTCCGAATCGGAGACTGCACTTTCCTTGGGAAGGTTTGCTTTGCAGAGTCCGGCTATGCCCTGCTCCTGTCTGATCTCAGCAGCGTGTGGTGTGAGGAAGCGGAGGCCGACGCCATACAGGAGCGCGCGAGGGTCAGTACAGAGGGGGCACCTTGTTAGGGCTCCATTATGACCTAAAGGCATCAGGTTAGCAGCTGTTACTGTGCCAAGCAGAAGGGCTTGCCTTTTAGTATGATGTAGAGAGTAATATTCCGAGACAATTTGCAGTTGGTCTTCATTTTTTATTATTTGTGTTTTTTTTTTTTTTAATAATTTCAATAATTGTCCAGCAGCTCTCCAGCTTGGAGTTATAACAGCTATCTGGTTGCTAGGGTCCAAATTACCTTAGCAACCAGGGAGTGACTTGAATGAGAGACTGATATATGAATAGGAGAGGGACTGAATAGAAAAAAGAAAGTTTAAAAAAAGAGCAATAGTTTTCTGGCTGGCGGGGTCAGTGACCCCCATTTGAAAGCTGCAAAGAGTTTAAAGAAGAAAGCAAATAATTAAAAAACTATAAGAAATAAATAATGAAGACCAATTGAATTAGAATTGTTCATTCTATAACATACGAAAAGTTAAATAAAAAGGTGAAAATGTGAACCGCCCTTTTAATTCTCTGTACAGAACAATATCAATAATTACATAATCATCACTGAGTGCCTGAGCTATACAGTGGCCTGGGTTCTGATCTGACCAGGGTACCCTCCGTGTCTCTAATGATCTGAATGCTCAATTCATGCTCTCAGAGGATGCTGGGTGTTGTAGTTCCTAACAGGAGGGCTGTGAACATCTGGCAATAAACTCAGTGATGCACAAGAGTTAAGTCATTTACCTTTTCCCTCTCTCTGCAGAAACTAAACAAGCGCCTGAAAGCCCCAGTCTCTTCTTTCCTCTCGTACTTGTCCCAGATTGTCTTTCCCGCGCTGGACTCCAAGGATAATGGGCAGAATGTCTTCTCTTGTCACAGGACAGAGGCAGAGTTGGTGCTGCAGGTGAAGAGTCAGCTCTCTGGCCTTCCCTTCTACTGGAACTTCCACTGCAAAGAGGCCAAAGTCAGCACGGTGAGAGCGCTATAGCATGGCGGCGAGAGTGCTGCAGCACGGTGAGAGTGCTATAGCATGGCGGTGAGAGTGCTGCAGCACAGTGAGAGCGTTGCAGCATGGTGAGAGTGCTATAGCATGGTGGCGAGAGTGCTGCAGCACAGTGAGAGTACTATAGCATGGCGGCAAGAGTGCTGCTCTAGTTTCATGAATGTGCTTTTTTAGGTCCATATATTTCAATGCAGCAGGAAAACCTCTGTCGTTTCCAGGCTCTGCCCCTGCCTAACCTATCGGCGCAAGAGTCCAAATTGTCTCTTAGTTAATACTTGGGAGGAACAGGATTCCCCTTGGCAGATCCAGACTGGGATACAAAGTAGGCTCTGGCACCTTACAGCCCCCCTGGCATTCCCAGTACCCAGAGGCACAAACAGCCCCCCAGCCCAATAAATAGTGAGTGTCTGTGGCACCTTACAGCCCCCCTGGCATTCCCAGTACCCAGAGGCACAAACAGCCCCCCCAGCCCAATAAATAGTGAGTGTCTGTGGCACCTTACAGCCCCCCTGGCATTCCCAGTACCCAGAGGCACAAACAGCCCCCCCAGCCCAATAAATAGTGACTGTCTGTGGCACCTTACAGCCCCCCTGGCATTCCCAGTACCCAGAGGCACAAACAGCCCCCCCCCAGCCCAATAAAGAGTGACTGTCTGTGGCACCTTACAGCCCCCCTGGCATTCCCAGTACCCAGAGGCACAAACAGCCCCCCCAGCCCAATAAAAAGTGACTGTCTGTGGCACATTACAGCCCCCCTGGCATTCCCAGTACCCAGAGGCACAAACAGCCCCCCCCCAGCCCAATAAATAGTGAGTGTCTGTGGCACCTTACAGCCCCCCTGGCATTCCTAGTACCCAGAGGCACAAACAGCCCCCCCAGCCCAATAAAAAGTGAGTGTCTGTGGCACCTTACAGCCCCCCTGGCATTCCCAGTACCCAGAGGCACAAACAGCCCCCCCGCCCAATAAATAGTGACTGTCTGTGGCACCTTACAGCCCCCCTGGCATTCCCAGTACCCAGAGGCACAAACAGCCCCCCCAGCCCAATAAATAGTGAGTGCCTATGGCACCTTACAGCAGCCCCTCTGGCGTTTGCCAGAACCCACTAATTGCCAGTTCAGACTTGCCGCTCAGAGAGGCTAATGATAATGGGATGCTACTTTATCCCGAATGAACTTACCCTTTATAGGACGAGTTAATCCTATATGAACATTTATCTCCCAGTGTCATAAAAGTAAAACTACATACTGGTCAATTCCTGCGACCCACAAAGAATTCATTTGCACTTAAAAATGCCATCAGATGATTTGTAACTAAAAAAACAAGTGAAGAAGGACAAAGGGGCTCATTTGTGTAGGTGTCAAACACATGTATTTGGAACCAATCATCTGTTAGCTTTTATTGCTGCAGTGCAACCGGAAGGGTTGACCAGTTATCAGTGTAGGGCAGTTAGGAATCAGGTTGCTATGGGAAAGTGCACCTAGAGTGTAGTGGGAAAACTTATACATGGTTTTTAGGTTATTATTAGGTTAATATTGTTTGGCTGGAATGGGATACTGTACAAGCTTACTGCGTCATTCTTAGTCTTAGCCTAAGCAAAACCCTCTGAGATGTAGAGAGTTGCAGTTTGCACCATAATGCTTTGATAATTCTTGTTATCTACATCCACTGTAACTGCTACTCCATCCTCAGCCATCCAGCTCTGCACATGGGCCTCATATAGAAATCAGGCACTAGAGGGCGCTCTCTCTACACCTAAACTGCAGCCAACTTCTCTTTATCTGCAGAAACTACTTCTTAAAGTGGAGTTCTGTTACGCCAAAACCAGTGAATGAAATGAATCTTATGTAACGAGAAACAAATATAAAAAGTTCTACGGAATAAGCCAAAAAAGGTGTATATGCATGAATGTAGCCGTAAGCCCTGGTTCTTTATGTGTCTCTGTGCCATTCTCTGTACCTGCCCCGGCCAAGCTCAGACTGGATGGGGCAGCACTGCCATAGTCATCTGATTGGGCAGATCAGTCCCAGGTCCAATCTGCTCAGAGCTGAACTGCATGCAGGCTGTTTAGACTGTGTAATACAGAGGGTGCTGAGGTTAAAGGGATAGTATGCTATATATATATATATATATATGGGCTTTAGATTTGTTTTATATTTAAATTAATTTTAATTCCTAACCCATTGTGTGGGTGCTGGGTATCCTACACCGGGGCCTTTGCGATTATTACTACTGTATCATATAATTTAATATTTATCAGTTCCCTCTAGAAGCCAAATTGGCTTGAAAATGATCAGAATGCTTGATTGGGTCTAAATCCCTAATTACCTATCATGCAATCCCTTTAACTCCATGAGACCCACTATGAATTCCATCAGTCTGATTTAACCATATGAGCCGCTACAGCCCGGCCCTCGGGCCCTAAATGAATCCGCACATATCTGTGATTAACACTTCCATACATTTCCAGAGGAAATTTGGGGAAATTTTTGCTAAAGATTCAGGTAACCCAATTCTTGTGCAGTTCTTCTTTGGTTTAACCTTCTCTTCCCTGGGCAGGTCTGTCGCCACCTTGTTAACCCTCTGATGTCCATGGCGGAGGCGCTGGAGAGGCAGAATCAGGAGCTGTACCTGCTGCTGGGGAAGAAAGATGCTGAGATTCAGGAGTATCAGGACAGTGGAGCTGTTCTAACCCGCGGTGAGACTGCTAATTGTATTCCAAAGTGTAGGAAGAATTTACCTGTATTAATGGGGATCTGTTTGTGGGTCCCAGGCCTGGACTGGCACTCAATATAGGCCCTGGCATTCCCAGTACCCAAACAGGCCCTAACAGCCTCCCCCAGCCCAATAAATAGTGACTGTCTGTGGCACCTTACAGCCCCCCTGGCATTCCCAGTACCCAGAGGCACAAACAGCCCCCCCAGCCCAATAAATAGTGACTGTCTGTGGCACCTTACAGCCCCCTGGCATTCCCAGTACCCAGAGGCACAAACAGCCCCCCCCAGCCCAATAAATAGTGAGTGTCTGTGGCACCTTACAGCCCTCCTGGCATTCCCAGTACCCAGAGGCACAAACAGCCCCCCCAGCCCAATAAATAGTGACTGTCTGTGGCACCTTACAGCCCCCCTGGCATTCCCAGTACCCAGAGGCACAAACAGCCCCCCCAGCCCAATAAATAGTGACTGCCTGTGGCACCTTACAGCCCCCCTGGCATTCCAGTACCCAGAGGCACAAACAGCCCCCCAGCCCAATAAATAGTGACTGTCTGTGGCACCTTACAGCCCCCTGGCATTCCCAGTACCCAGAGGCACAAACAGCCCCCCCAGCCCAATAAATAGTGACTGTGGCACCTTACAGCCCCCCTGGCATTCCCAGTACCCAGAGGCACAAACAGCCCCCCCAGCCCAATAAATAGTGAGTGTCTATGGCACCTTACAGCCCCCTGGCATTCCCAGTACCCAGAGGCACAAACAGCCCCCCCAGCCCAATAAATAGTGACTGTGGCACCTTACAGCCCCCCTGGCATTCCCAGTACCCAGAGGCACAAACAGCCCCCCCAGCCCAATAAATAGTGAGTGTCTATGGCACCTTACAGCCCCCCTGGCATTTGCCAGAACCCACAGATTGCCAGTCCGGGCCTGGTCGACCCCAAACCCCTAGAATAAGAGCCTTTGGCACCGATTATGTGTATAGCTGAGTGTACCTGATCCATTCTATGGGTGATATTTGCTGATTTGAGACATTTACCTTGCAGGTCGGTTGAAAACAGAAGTCTTTGATGAACTGAAATTCCAGGAATCCTTCATGGCAGAGGTAGGGGGCTTATTTATAATTTCATATACATATAACAAGGGGCCCTTCTTATTTGTTGTATTTGCTCCCCAGTTTGTAAATAACCAATATGGTTTAAAAAACTTTCTGCTTCCTTTTTCTGGCAGTTCCCTTTATTAAAGGTAAAACCTAGAACCCTGTATGCTCAGAGAACTGCCCGGCACCGGTAAGATTGTCTGTGTGCTCGGTGCTTAAAGGGGAACTAAAATCTTGCTCAACCTCTTTACTTAAAGGCATCGTTTACCTTTAAACTGACATAGTATTAAGCAGTCAGTAATGTTGTAAGACAATTTGCAGTTGCTCTTCTTTTCTTTGTGTTTCTTAAAAAACTAAAATAAATAATGAAGACCAATTAATGCAGCTTAATGCAACGCATTCCTATTCCCTAACATTAGCACTGCTTATATGAACAGTAGACGGGGCTCAGCCCACAAGTACAAATTGGTGCAGAAAGACTCTGGAAGGTACTGTATGGGTACAGTCTGCACACAGCATATGGATTTATCCATATAAGCACTCCCTGCTTTACGTCCTTGACATTTTCTTCTATTGGGGCCCTGGTTGCTAAGGTATTTTGGACCCTAGCAACCAGATAGCCATTATAACTCCAAACTGGAGAGCTACTGAACAATTATTAAGGTGATTAAAAAACTACAAATAATAAATAAATAAGACCAACTGCAAATTGTTCAATGTTACCAAAAGTTAACTCAAAGGTGAACATCCCCTTTAAAGAGTCGGGCCGGACTGTCTCCATGTTCCTTCTGGCGTGGGTTTCAGCAGGAGAAGCCGGCAGGGTCGGGTACAAGTTTAGTGTGTGGGCTTGTGATAAAATCAAATACTTTGCTCCGAGAGAAAATAAATACGAAATGTGTTTTAGGTTGTGCCAAAAGTAACAGCCGGAGAGGTCACAATTAGTTTGTGCCCATTTGTGCTTCCGACCCCGCGTTACCTGTTACACTATAGATAAAGTGCTGCCCTGACATGAAAGGGTTATTCTAATATTCAGAAATATTTATTTAGTTACTTGGCTTCGGATTAAACTTGAGTCTATTTGCATTAACCCCCACCCCGGTTCAGTCAGTTGGGGAGGGTTCAGCCAAGGATCTTAGGAATCATTGTGGCGCCCTCTGCTGGCCACAGAGAGAAATGTCCTGGCAGGCTCTCAATTTGTTTGGCCAATCAGTTAGAGCAGTAATCCCCAACCAGTAGCTTGGGGGCAACATGTTGCTCACCAACCACTCGGATGTTGCTCAAAGCTGGTGCTTATTTTTGAATTCTATGCTCGGGGCAAGTTTTGGTTAAATAACAATCAGATGTACTGCCAAACAGAGCCTCCTGTAGGCTGCCAGTCCCCATAGGGGCTACCAAATAGCCAATCACAACCCTTATTTGGCACCTCCAGGAACTTTCTTTTCATTTGTGTTGCTCCCAAACTCTTTTTTCAATTGAATGTGGCTCTTGGGTAAAAAAAGATTGAGGATTTAGAGCCAGAAATAAGGCTCACAGTGGGCAATCCTGGGTAAAGGTGGCCATACACAGTCAGATTTAAGCTGCCCATTTGGTTCTTTAAGCGGGCCATACACGCACAGATGATATCATATGAAACCTCATTTCGTACGATATTCGGTGTGTGTATGGTGGCTGAATGAGGCGAGTGATATTGCAAAAGGCTGCGGATAACGGTCGGTTTGTCGATCGCCCAGTTTAAAAGATTTTGATTGGGTGCCATTGAAGGAGCCCAAGCAAAGTCTACGTTCAGGGCTGAATCGGCGGAAGGAGGTAGAATTTCTATTGTTTCTACCTCCATATCTGACAATTCAACCCTGAACATCTGTGGAGGGTGGGAACGATCTTTTGTGCGACCGATGGTTGCACGAAAGATTGAAAATTGTTACGTGTATGGCCACCTTTAGACTGATTCAGCAGCTTATCTGCTCCTGTGTGGGGACCCCCGACAGGCCTACCCAACAGATACCCGGCCTAAAAATAACCAGATGTTAATTGTCCAGGGTTGATTTTCCCATTTTCCCATCAGCTGATGGATGCAGTCCTTGCTCTTATGGGTCCTATTCCCATTGTTGCAATTCGATTGCTTGGCCTGAGGGCCAGACGATTGGATTACTCTGATATTGGTGGGCACATGGGTGCAAAGATGACCTAGTGTATGGCCACCTTTACTCTCCCAAAGCTTATCCATGCCACACCCACTTGCCCTTCCCACCAGTCCTATCTCCCACTTGCCCCTGGCCATGAAGGTCTCAGCCGATGCCACCTATGTGCTCCCTAGTGAGTAGCCCTACGTGCCGCCCTGTGCCAGCGAATGCCATACTAGCTCTGTGTATCTCACTACTATAGACAGGGCCAGGCTGGGTGATGTTGGTGCCGGTGCGGCCCTGGGTTATAAGGAAAGGAATCCGACAGAGTAATGAGGCCGACGCTGCTCCTATGGAGGCAATGAGAGATTGTGCACCCTGAGACGTGTGTGAATCCGCGTGTGCAAGTAGCACTTGCATGTAATTATGTGACCAGCCCTGTGAATACCTTTGCTCCCATTTTACCTATTTCCATTCCTTTGATGTTCTGTTTATACACACGACGCGCCGCCTCTAATTGTTTGTGTTGCGGGTGCATCATTAAGCTCTCACAGCACTGCTAACCGCAGCGGGACCTGGCTGGCACCCAATGCATAATGTTCTTTGGGCGGCTGCTCCACTACAATATAACCTTTCTGCTGTATATTGGGTTTGGGAGCTTTATGCATGGGATGGATTTTAGCCATTCAACTCTGTGTCTGGATTTTAAGGGCCACGGACACCCCCTAGCACATTAACTCTGTCTCACTACAGCAACCAATCAGCATCTGGCTTTGATCTATCTAGTTCAGGTAGAAGAATGAAAGCAAAGGCCTGATTGGTTTGCCATGATTCCCTGTGTTTGGTGTTGCTTCTCCTAGTCAGCGTGGTAGGGTGGGTGACTGTCTATGGCACCTTACAGCAGCCGGCTTCTGGCATTTGCCAGAACCCACAGATTGCCAGTCCGGCCTGCTCCTGTACTTACTTGCAGCTCTAATGGAAGTTGATGAGAGCCGCGAGAGGCAAATTTGGGGGTTCTCTGCAAAATGCTTCACCAATCCCACAGAATAGGGCCACCTGGCTAGTATTTTATTGGCCTAGCCGATAACACACCTGCCAAAGCTGGGGCAAGTATTACAAATTTACAGGCAATGTAGTTGCTGGTTAGTTTGTAATATCGGTTAAATTAGCTCCTGGCTCACCCACCTAAGCCCTTGATCCCCCCCCCCCAGTCTTACCTTTTCCCTTCCCTGATCTCCCCTCAGTCCGTTTTCAAACTTAACGACGTGCCTTAGCCTGCCCCCTATTATGTCATCTGCCCCTGCCATGCCCCCATCACTGTCCCCGCCCACCACTATTTGTCACCGCCCCATCACTGTCTCCACCCCTATTTGTCACCAGCCCATCACTGTCTCCACCCACCCCTATTTGTCACCGCCCCCATCACTGTCTCCACCCACCCCTATTTGTCACCGCCCCCATCACTGTCTCCACCCACCCCTATTTGTCACTGGCCCCAGCCTGCTGTTATAATTTTTGCCAACACTACCTGAGGGTGCAATAGGGCTACCCTTAGGCCTCTATCCCTTATACCAGTGGGACTAGATAATTACCCCCCTAATGTATAATTGGTAGGAGCCGGGCCCTCCCTGTGATCCCGCCCCCCCCCCCACTTATTCTGCATTTGCTTCTCTTATTTACAGCGAAACATGAAACTGTTTTTGTATTTCCCGATTTGTTTTAAATGCCAAGATGATTCCATGGTTCCGCGTAACCCCCGGCTGTACTATTATTGGGGGTCAGAAAGTTAATGCAAAGCAGGGGCCCCAGGTGTGTTATTTCTGTCGGCCACCCGAGCCGGGCGTGTCCCTGTATGTGTCAGGGCCTTCATTTCTCTCTCATTCTCTCTGCGGATTCCTTTGATATAAAACCACAACAGAGCGAGATACAGACGGCACGGAGGTTGGCTCTAGAGCGGGCAACTTGGGGTTTTCCAGATGTTGATGATGAATGTCTACATGAACAGGCGGCTGTAATCATCACTGTTGTTTGGTGGTAAATATACTTCCTGCTGCACCATAGGCTTCACCCTTTCTTATCCATTTGTGAAATGAAGATTAGGGACACATGTATTATTATTATTAGCATTTATTTATAAAGTGCCAACATGGGTTTATACATTGGACATACAGAGTAACATATAAAGCAACCAATAACTGATACAGGAGGTGAAGAGAGCCCTGCCCAAAAGAGCTTACAATTTACAAGGAAAAAGGGTTTAGACACAAGGTGTGGATCTCTATTTACCCCCCACCTCCCTCTCTCTATCCATCTCCCCAAGAAGGCAGCTTCCCTGCCTCTTCACCATGGGCCTCCTGTTGTTTTTCCATTACGGCACCAGGTATCAGGCAGACCCTTCTGTAGCCGCACCCCCTGTGGCCCCCTACAGTTACAATGCTGTATTTGAGGAGTCCATTTGGGCCTCACAGATTGCCCAGAGATTTGCTCCTTTACTAAACAAACAGATATTTCTGTAATAAAAAGTGATCCTTCATGGAGCAAGGCCACGCTACCTGGGGGCTGTACTGAGCACACCCAAAGCTAGAGCCCCCAATCATAAAGTCTGAGCACCCCGGATGAAGGTGGCCATACAGCGGCTAATAAAAACTGCCTTTTTGGCCATATGCTTATTGGCCTGTGTATGGGACCCTCCTGCTCAATTATATATTTGTCCCAAAATCACCCAGATATCAATGGGGCAGGTCTTTATAAGCCCAGGGGCCAAACGGATCCATTTGGGTGATGCTCTGATTAAATGCACTATAGAGTCCCAGAATGCTCCTTTTTTTTCTCTCCATAAAACGTAATATTGACTCTTTTAATTATAGAAACCGCCCCACTATCAATCAACCCTTATCACCGATCAATCCGACCTTTTATTACCCCCCTCCTCAAAGCCTTGATAGGGCAGTTAATCATTTTGGGGTTTCTCCATGGCCCTTTCTGTTCCTTTATCCTAAATATAAACGTGTCTGTATGTTTATTTGTCTGTGTACAGAAGCTGAGCCATTCCTATAAGCCATGAAACTATTAAAATAGCCACATTTCCATATTTAGCCCGCGCGCCGGGGCTGAGAGGTAACGCTAATAACGGCTTAAGTGATGTTTTTGGCTTTCAAACTGCTTTAAAATTTGTTCTCGAGGAGTGAAATTAAGAAAAAAAAAAAAAAGAGGCAGAAAATTGGCCGGGGGCCCGAGCTACTGTAGAGACTGTTAATAAAAGTCCGTGTGTATATGTCTGTATGTATATACACGTATATAAATTTTATTAGTTGAAGCCTGGCTAAGGCAGCATTCACATGTCGTGCAGATCAGAGGAATAGCTGGCTGGCCAGTAGCACTCAATTAGCCACTGGAAGGAGACACGGAGCAGAATAAACAAATTAGTGGGGGGAAAAAAGTGAATATTGCAGTCTGCGCCCTCGCTCCCCCGAGAGGAGGGTGACAAAAAAACTTGTTAGAATGCACAGACGTGTTGGATATAAATATGTTTGGGACGGAGCGGAGTGTCAGGGATTAGGGTTTGGAGGGCACGGAAAGTATATTAACCCTTTCACCCCCTGGTCAGATTGAGAGATTACGACTGACGCTGTTTGGGTCCAGTTTTTTGCTCAGCGGTGACCAAGTTACACGTAAATTACACATAGAAAAACACAAGTAAATAATTATTTTGCTCTGCGGTCGGCTCCTGTTGTAATGGGTTGCATGTGTGTCGGCTTTGAAGGTAGTGGGGCTAGAACCAACCGATTGTTAAGGTGGCCATACACGGTACCATTCGCTCATTTAGCGAGGTCGCCAAATGAGCAAATCGTTCCTCCAATATGCCCACCTTGGGGGAGCGATATTGTGTTAATGCATTAGACGAAGGGAAAAGGTCGCAGCAAGGACCTCATCAATTAGCCAACGTGGTCCTCGATCCAACAGAAAAATCAAGCCTGCCCAATCGACATCTGGCTGATTTGTGCCCAGATATAGGTCAGGGAGGCCTGTCGGCGGCACATAAGCTGCTGAATCAGTCAGAAGGACCCTAATCTACAGCTTAAATTTGCCCATGTATGGCCACCTTTAGGACCTGGCCAGTCTAGAACTAGAAACCTTGTGTTTATGGGCTACTTATGTGTAAGCCGAGAAGGGCAAAGGCAAGGACCACTTGTCACCATTAGTTACAAGCCTGCACCAGTACTGCCTCCTGTGGGGAAGCCATAAGGAGTAGTAGCCCCTAAACACAAGATTCCTGGTTCTAGACTGGCCAGGTCCTAACACCAATACTAATCTGGGATATTGGGATGTTCTCAGTACAAAAGGTAGAACCATGCCCTTACTGACCCCGCCAGAGTTATAACTCCCAGGTGGGTTGACCGATTTGCAGCAGCTCGTATGAAACTCATCTTTATGTGAAGTTAATAAAGCACCAAGTTCATAACCTTGAGTGCTACTTTGCTTCTTTGTACGGAAAAAGTACAGTACATGATGGTGGCTTCAACGTGCCCCAAGTGACAGTCCTACTGTTGGTCAGGCCCTTGCTTAGCTAATGTATGGTAGGTATACAGATAGGTTAGTAAATCAGTTATGGATTCAAGAACAGGGTAGCAAGTACGTGAACCCCAAATCTCGCTCTAACTGAACTTCATGCTGGGCGTTTCTAGAAGATCAAATGGCCATTCTCCCCAGTTCTCACCCTAACTGGCCTTCGGGCTGTGCAAACCCTCACCCACACCACTGATTCAAGCACCCCCAGTGGGGCCACAGTTTCTGCAATGATTACTTAGGGTGTCAGTCATCAAAGTCCAGTCACTATGGTGCTGTGCTGGGAACCTCATTAGGGAGATTATTAACTGTTCACATTCCCTGACTGGAGTTACAATAATATCTGCTGTTAGGCGGTATCATTGGTGCCCCACCCCTCTCTAGTTTAGGAATGGTTGTTCTAGCTTAGGTGTCCCCAACCTTTTTTGTACCCATGAGCCACATTCAAATGTAAAAAGAGTTGGGGAGCAACTGGTGGTGGGGGGGGGGGGGGGGGGGGTGTCAAATAAGGGCCCTTATTGGCTATTTCGTAGCCCCCAAATGGACTGGCAGCCTACAGGAGGCACTGTTTGGCAGTACAACTTAAGAATTCAAAAATAAGCACCTGCTTTGAGGCCACTGGGAGCAATATCCAAGGGTTTGATGAGCAACATGTTGCCTGTGAGCCACTGGTTGAGGCCATTGTTCTAGCTTGACATAATTGACCTTCTTCAGGCTTTTTTAGAACCAGTTGTCTTCTCTTTGCAAAAATGTGGCACCTAAAATGTGGTTCCTAAAGGCAGTGTCCCTTGTGCTTCAGGCATTGAATGACCACTGACTCTTGAGCTTTAGAATTAGCCTTTCTGTACAGGGCCATTCATCTACCAAAGCGTTTTTATGATTACTCATCAGTTCCAGTTGGTTTAGAGTTACCACTCATGACCTGGCTGAATGAAAGCCTTCACCATCTTACAGAATGATTGATTTTATCCAGCAGCGGCGGAACAGCACAACACCGTGCATCAAGGAGAGAGTTTAGCAGGCAGCACGGGCTGAGTGATGTAATTGAGTAACCAAAAACTATGAAGTTGAGACTTTTTCAGGCAGTAATGAAATACTTCAGAATATAGGTTTGTTCTAAAGAGCGTATTGACCAACAATTTGCCAGCTTGAAGTGGAAGAGCTAAGTCTGCATCTAATAGCAACCAGTGGGCAGAAGAACAGATTTATCAGCAACAAATAGAGAGAATCCAGTCAAGAAGTTGTCAGGATTCCAGGCCAAGTACACAGGGCAAAAAGTGATTGGTTGTTCCCATGTGACAAAATCCTTCTAGAAAAACAGTTATTGGCCACTGGCAAATATCAAATATGTAGTTGTGTATACTTGCCATTTACCTGAACAGAGGCCCAGGTCCAGTTGTTGTGTTGTTATAGGAGTTGTTGTTAGGGTTTGATGGTTCCACACTGAATACTGAACCAGTGTTATGGGCCCAAGTATTTCTTGACTGGATCAGGGTAATGATGGAGGTTGGGATTCATGAGCCCATGGATGCTGCTGCATCAGCCATACTTTTCCTTATTTAGTGCTTAACTTGGTTGTCACTGTTGTTCGGTGTTCTTCTTGCTCCATCCCACATCTGCTGGGGCACTGTCTGAATCTCCCAGTTGTTATGATAGCTAAAAGTAGTTTGGGTTCCATGCCGTAGAATTTTTATTGGTGGTGATACAATGTACTGTAAGGCCAGAAGTATTTGGGCACCTCTTCTAAACACTGGAACTGGCTTTTTAATCAACACCAATCATGATAATTCTGTGGTTCTGTTCAACTACTGTGGAACTATTTGGGGGAAGCTTTTTTCCAGTTAAAGCACAATAATGCCCCCATGCACAAAGCTAAAATGGGTTTGCTGAGATGGCAGAACCTGAGCTCAACCCAATTGAACACATATAGGTTGAATTGGAATGCAAATGTAAGGCCTTATCACTCAACATCAGTGCCCTATCTCTTATATATAAATGGGAGCAAATTCAAACAACAAGCCAAAGAGGCTTTTATAGCAGCTTCATATTAATCCCTGCGGTTTGGGAATGAGATCTTGGGAAAAACAGGAAAGCCTCTTGGCCATGTAGTGTGCCTTCTGCTCTTCAGCCAATTGACATCATGCAATTCATTGACCTGTCTCTCAAAGAAAAGAAAGTTTACGTAGGGCGCTGGCACCATGGTTGTTTAAATGGAAAGAAAAATATTGACATATATATATATGTATCTTTCTCTGACGTCAGTGACAAATGGTAAGGGTATATTCAGTTCCGTTTCTAGCATGGGAACCTTGTATAAGATTCAGAGCAACCATCAGTATGGGGCCCGTTCTACAAAGTTAGCAGGGTCCACCAACCAGGGGGCCTTTGTGACCGGTGTGCTAATAATTGGGGTAAAGAGGAATGGTCTCCAGTGGGATAAAATATGCCCATTGCAAAAAGGACCAGCCTTGCCCATACCTCAGTATATTCTACCCATGATTCAGCCAAACTCCCACAAACCCCACCCGTTCTCTGGCACATATATATATATATATATATAACACTTTTCTACCTTAGAGCTTCCCTCTGCCACAGGTCCTCTGACTGCATTACCCCCCATACCCCTCTGATGGTGGCCCTGCCTAAGTGGCACCATACCAGGGCTGGCAAAAAGTTGCACTGGTATATAGCACCAGGGAACAAATATAAAGCCTCTTGGAAGTGGCACTTAAGCAGCATTTCACATGGCAGCAACAGGGCAGCTGTGAAGGAAAGGCACCCCGGGGTGTCAGTTACAGCCCATCTGTTTGGGAACGGCTTCAGAGCGTTATACTCCTGAAAACATTACTTCCACATCTCTCAACCAAAGTAAAGATTATTTTTCCCTTGCGCCGCTGCTCGAATGGCGTATGGGAAATAATATCATTATTTTATGAGCCCTGCCAGCCGCTGTTTGTGTAAGGATTTCCAGCCGAGCAAAAGCCATTAAACAAAATCCTCTAAATGTTTTTTTGTGTACTTGATCCTTTCTCATAAATTTTGGACCTTGCCAACCTTGAGCGGTGAAAAAAAAAAAAAAAGGCTTCGTTGACTAAATCAATGTTGTGGAGTAAAGCTATAAAAATGAATTGCTAGTGAGGGATTTTAATATGTGACTTGCGGGAGTCTTAATACACGAGCAGCTCCTTTAGCAATGGGCACGTAGTGGGATTGGTGTGGTGGCAGCTTAGAGGGTCCACAAGCCAACGGGACCGGGGTGACCAGGAGAATATCGGGCCCAGGCCGGGGATAGATAGACCTAGAAACCTCCGTGTCCTGGTCTTGCAAAGGGGAGAAAGAGAGAGGAAGGGAGGAGGCCACGGGCAGAGAGAGGATCCAGTGTCTCCTGGAAAATGAAGAAACCTTTGGTGAGTTAAAAATGGCATCACAGTAAACAGAGGCCTCAACGGGACAGAACATGTATTTTATGGCCGCGCTGACCACTCTCACCAGATTTACATGGGGCTTGGAGCTCGCCCGTCTGTTTTCCTAACAGAGTCCTGTTTGTCTCTTTGTCTTTCGAGTCTCAGCGGGGCGGGAGTAAAAATAATTGGGGCTTATTTGGACTGCAGGGCCTAAACGTGGGTTTGTGTAAAAGCAGCAAATGCTGTGGTCAGTGGACCTGAATCAACATTGTGCCTAGCACTCCATCTTGCTCTTATAGCCAGGGACATTCAAATGGACTTTTTAGTAATGGCTAATAGATATATGATAGCATTAGAGTCAATACAGAATTGCCCTGGAACCATGATATATCAGCGGATATCTGCGTCTGCTCAATCTCTTGTTCCTTCTTACCCTTGTTGCACACTGAGACTAGCTTTTGTGCCTCCATGGCAAGGCATCTGCCATTTTGCGTGACCCTGTAGTATTTCTGTTGGCCCACACAAGCCAGGAATATAGTAAAGTGTTTTTTCCCTAGGGCTTTTCTTAGCCTGCAATCAAGAGCCCCAACAAGCCACATGGCCTAATTCTAGAGCTTTAGAAGAACATCAGCAGACTATGTTGTGTGTTCCTTGAGCCCAATGGTCTAGAAGTACAGGTACCAAGGCATTAGAGACCGGGGTTGCCGATAGGAATGGTTTGGCCCTTGATCACCATTCCAGCCCCTGATCTATGCAAATTCTTCTTTGATACATGCAAACCCTGCCCTATCAAGGGAAGCCCTGCTCCCTGATTTGACTAACCTTGGGGCCTTCCCCCCACACCTCCCTGGCAAGGCATCTACCATTTTTCTTGACCCTGCAGTAATTCTGTTGTCCAGTAGAGAGTGCTCTAACATGTTGGGGTTCTAACTAGTATTGTTGGCCCACACGGGCCAGGAATAGAGTGAAGACAAGTGTTTTTTTCCCTAGGGCTTTTCTTAGCCAGCAATCAAGAGCCCCAACAAGCAACGTGGCCTAATTCTAGAGCTTTAGAAGAACATCAGCAGACTATGTTGTGTGTTCCTTGAGCCTAATGGTCTAGAAGTACTGGTACCAAGGCATTAGATACCAGGGTTGCCGATAGGAATGGTTTGGCCCTTGACCACCATTCTAGACCCTGATCCACTCAAACTCTTCTTTGATGTATGCAATCCCTACCCTATCAAAGGAAGCCCTGCTCCCTGTTTTGACTAGCCTTGGGGCCTTCCCCCCACACCGACGGTGCCCTGTTAGAGATATAAGATGCCTTAAATGCCATAGAGGTTTCTGCTGATGCAATAAACATCATATTGAAGCAGGAGGGAGGAGTATGCTTGCGGAAATCAGCAGACTCCGCCTTCTTGATGATTCTCATGCCATTGGCTCTGGTGCCAAATGTGTTTTTTTAGAAGCAATGTACCATTGCAGAACTGGATCCTACAGAAGAGAAGGCACTGTACACAAGAATTTCCAATCAATGCAAAAAAAGGCCCTTGTTCATTTTAAAGGGGAACTTTTTGCTGTAATGAAAGAAAATGTAATTCAAAGCAACTTCCCAGCACAGAAGAGCCTGGTGGATTTATGTCACACGGTGAGGGTCACTGATATCCCCTTGTGGTGTGAGCCTTAGGGACACATATATATGTCAGTCAGAAACCCCAATGACTCTCTTTTTATGCAGCCTCTGTTAGAGACCCCTTGCCAGCTGTCACTTATTATTGCATAGATGTCTATATTATAATATAGAATAAACTTGGCACCTTGGAATGAGTCCAGATTATCTATCAATGAACTAAATGCCCCACGCAGGGAAGATAAATTTGTTTGTCGGAGGCTTAGAGGTAGGGGTATAAATATAAGTACAGGTAAATATAAACCTCCATACGCACATCCACATAAGTAAGCGCAGAAGGGCTATAATTAGGGCCCTGCAATGGGCTGATGGCAGGGAACGGAGCCAAGAAATAGGGTAACCATGAATTAGGTGGACAAGGGCTTTACGGTGAGCCGGAGTTGCCCGGGCTTTGTGTAAGCAAGTTCTGATTTAGCTCTGGCTGATACTCACCTTACTGAAGAGATGGACTGTTTGAGTACTACGCATGATATGGGTGGGCTTAATATTATCTGCTGCTTTAGGGGTCCCCTTTCAGGGGAAAGTGGAATTTCTTCCCGGTTCAAATAGACAAATGGACAAGGCCATTAGGGCCCCATTTTTTAAATAACATATAGACTGTAAATGTAAAAACGGCTTTTTGGCCGTCGTTAAACTCCCCAGCCGCTGCGTGAATCTGTCTGGTTGTATTATGGTTTTCGTAGGAATTTATACTGTTGTAAAGAAGGTTTTTGAGAGTCCTGAAGCTCCTAACATATTTAAAATAAAGTAGAACTGTCCGATGTAAAGACCCTTGCCTTACTGTCTCCATCTTGTCCTACATTCTCCATCTTGTCCTACATTCTCCATCCCACCCTACTGTCTCCATCTTGTTCTATTATCTCTATCTTGTCCTACAGTCTCCATCTTGCCCTACTGTCTCTATCTTGTCCTACAGTCTCCATCTTGCTCTACTGTCTCCATCTTGCCCTACTGTCTCCATCTTGCCCTACTGTCTCCATCTTGTCCTATTATCTCCATCTTGCCCTACTGTCTCCATCTTGGCCTTCTGTCTCCATCTTGCCCTACTGTCTCCATCTTGTCCTATTATCTCCATCCTCCTCTACTGTCTCCATCTTGCCCTACTGTCTCCATCTTGTCCTATTATCTCCATCTTGCCCTACTGTCTCCATCTTGTCCTATTATCTCCATCTTGCCCTACTGTCTCCATCTTGTTCTTAGTCTCCATCCTTCTCCACTGTCTCCATCTTGCCTACTATACCTGCTATTCACAAACCTACACGTAAGGGTTTCTCCTTAAGTGGATATTGGATAAAGTAAGCAGATGTGTTGCTATTTTTTATGGCAGATTGGTGCAAGTTGGCCTGACTCTGTGAACGTACAAAGAGGGTGATGTTTTAAAACCCTCAGCGGGTCACATTTACTGGTTGCCTTTTGTACGCAAAACATCTGATTGGATTCTATGAGCTACTATACCTGGTGTAACTTTTATCCATTCCAAACAGTTTGATTGGCTAAAGCTTGTCCAACGCCACATTAGGCATGCATTCAGTTTTTGCCGATTCCTCTCCAGTTAATTCTCTTTATCTTCCTAATCAAAGCTTTCCTCCCATTGGTCACAACACCGTTTGCCCAATGAGTGGCGCTGCATAGGCTGAGCAGATTAGGGTTTCCTATCCTTCCTTGCATTCCCGCTGGCAGTTTCCCTGTGATAGAATGACAGGGCTGCGGTTGCACTAACAGACCCGTGGTTAGAGTGACAACACAATGCAGTGAATTAAAACCCATTGTGGCGATAGGGCGTTCCCATTGTGTTATCATGCATTTCTAGTGCAGGTTCCGTTCTCTGGACTCACAACTCGGCAGGACGTTGGTACATAGATGCCAGTTAGTTCATATGTAGTAGATGGGCCATTGCCATGCTAAGGATCTCCACTTGGGGGAGCCATTGGGGCTTGAAACTGTCAGTATCTCTTTCAGTGCTTACGGTGGGGATGGCTGCATCCCTTCTTTCAGCTCCTACTTCTTATATCAGCTGTAACTTACTCTCTTTATTTATAATAAGAACCCTAGTACTGAATAGTGGGCAATAGCAGATTAATGGGAGACCGATTAAAGGGGAAATTCACCTAAAATTACATTTTTCCCCATTGTATACTGAGCTCCTAAGCATCTTGGGTATTTATTTTTGCTTCGGATTATATACCCTTCTCAACAGTCTAAAATGTCAAATGACTATATCTAATTATTTATATAAATAAAAATCACTAAGACTACAAGTGTGTAGTGTGTTCAATTAAATTACTTTTTTCTAACAGTTTAGGCATTTATTTGTGATTTATTTTCCTACGTCGCTGACAGATCTTACCGGATCTAGATCTGGCATCCACAGACCAATGCTAGCTGCCTACTTGGCCATTTGGGACCCAGTTGACAGATTTGTAGGTCGTTATTGAGACTGTAATGACTGATTCCTTGACCACGGGGTCTACAGAGGGTCCCTATGTGATCTGATTGTTGACCCAACAAGTGGATGAATCTAATCATTACTTATTAGGGACCCTCCTAGATGGGGGCAACATCCCATTGACCTAACTACAATAAGCTTAAGTGGCCCTTCTTCTTTGCCCCCAGACCCTATGGATAAATGAAACTTTACTGCCCCCCCTCCGCAGTCCACCCAAGCCTAGTTTTCAGCTCAGATCTTCCTCTCATGCAGCGGAAGCCCCTTGCATTTCTGGAAGCTCAAGGTTCCATATGGACTACTTGTTTGTACAAGATAAACCCATAACCCCAGCATTGTCCTTGGTATCGCCTAAAGAAGCATGTGCATGCCGGGCCCTTGCAGTGCCTCCGTGGCTCAGATATGGTTTCCCGTTGGACTGAGGCTCCTTCCCATTTCTTGTCTGGGACGATGAGCTCAGATTTATCGACCTGTTCCGTGTGTGCCCCGAGTGAGGATGGCTGACCTGGGAGGAGGACAAGGAGGAGGAAGGCCGGCCACCAGCATTGTTTTTCAGGGCAAAAAATAGCCTTGTGTATTTTTGGAGAGGGAGGAAACACTTCTATTATGTGCATCCGAGAAGCTAAAGGACCTCATGTCAGGCCCCCGTGATTCATGAACGATGGAAAGGAGATGGCTGACGTTCAAAGAAAACCCTCACTCAAAGGGACACTCTTATAGGTTGCCCCCGGGGCTCCAGAAATGGGATTTATTGTATTGTGATTGGGCCCCTGGGGACTCTAAGAGCTTGGGATAAATTCATCTGCGACCTTTGCTTTGGGTATATTCTATTTTAATAGTGTCGGGCAACGGACAATTTATTTCATAGAGGATGGATTTTGGCTGGCTGCCCTTGCATCTGATTGTAGACTCTTTGGGCGATAGATCTAAACAGAGAAGCCTCAGGAAAAGCTGTCTGCATCAGTAATGATATGGTGTCAGTAATGATGATATCAGCCAAAATGATAGCATGAATGTGGAACAGGAGGGCCCCTTGCTGTTCTGCCCTGGCAATGGCAAAAGATTTATATACTGATAAAGAAGGTGTCTCCTGAGTCTTCTCTGCTCAAGTCTATTGATGACGTTTTCTACAACAGTAAGCTTTTTCTGCACCCAGAACAACATAGCAGATCCCATGAATGTGTAACTGGAGGGCCCCTTAATGTTCTGCCCTAGCAATGGCAAAAGGTTTAGATACTGATAAAGAAGGTGCCTCCTGAGTCTTTTCTGCTCAGGTCTATTGATGACGTTTTCTGTAACAGTAAGCTTTTTCTGCGCCCAGAACAACATAGCAGATCCCATGAATGTGTAACCGGTGGGCCCCTTAATGTTCTGCCCTGGCAATGGCAAAAGGTTCAGATACTGAAGCAGGAGGTGTCTCCTGAGGGTTTTCTGCTGCGCGATAGAATTGAGCAGATAGGTGCCAGGAGTCACTTCCACATCAGAAAAGGGTGCTTCTGTTAGTATAGTGTAAAACTGCAAATATCATGAACACAAACAATTAGAAAGGGGGTTGAACCCAGTCAGACTGTAGTTGGAGCCCTGGGCCCCCCCCCAGCCTTACTAATGATCCCAAGTGGCCACTTTATTACAGAAGCTGATGTGGTTAAAGTTGTCCAGTTCTGCTGTGATGTCATTTAAATTACAACATGTGCATCAGAGGCTTTTGGGAAGGGAGTGGTCCTCCTTTGCCCACGGCCCACATCCCCTCTAAAGGTTGCCCCTCATTGCTCGATGGAACTTGGAACTCTGGAACATTGGAACGTGCTGCCATTGCAATTATGGTTTAGTAGGTCGGGCGGCTTAACCTGCTGCGCTCCAGCCACGGGCAGCAGCTAATTGCTGGGAGATATATGGCATGGATTTCTGGGGAAAAAAGGTTAAAGCCTGTCAGTGCCGGGACCGCAGCTCAGTAAGGGAAAGCAAACAGGGGAAAGACACAGATGTATATTCAGGGCTGTGGCTACCTGACAGGGGTGACTGGTGCCTGAATCACAGAGCCGTGCTGTGAGTCTGTATCCTGCCTCCGGCCGCCACTCACCCTGTTTAAAGAGTTAGTCACTTCTAGTGTTAGTGGCTCCTGTTCTCACCCCGGCCCGGAACATTCTACCATCAGGAATATCTTCCAGCAACAATGTTCCATGTGCAAGGGCGCCCCGCTGTCTGCCTGCGACCCGCTGCCTACAGGCCGCCATTGGCCATGGAATCCTTGTATATGGAACATAGATTGATATTAAGGCTAAGGTGCCTGGCGCTGTTATTGGCTTGTCTGATTTTATTTTTCTTGTTTTTAAAATAACAGTAGCGTATTGCAGAAAAACTGTAGCTGCTGGTCAGGTCCCAACCTGCATTAACGGAAAATAATTTCTAATACAGGTAAGGGATGCCTTATCTGGAAACCCGTTATGCAGAAAGTTCTGAATTACGTAAAGGCCATCTCCCATAGACTCCATTATAAGTAAATACACTTGATCCCAACTAAAATATAATTACCCCTTATTGGGGGCAGAACAGCCCTATTGGGTTTATTTAATGGTTAAATGATTCCCTTTTCTCTGTAATAATAAAACAGTACCTGTACTTGATCCCAACTAAGATATAATTACCCCTTATTGGGGTAGAACAGCCCTATTGGGTTTATTTAATGGTTAAATGATTCCCTTTTCTCTGTAATAATAAAACAGTACCTGTACTTGATCCCAACTATGATATAATTACCCCTTATTGGGGTAGAACAGCCCTATTGGGTTTATTTAATGGTTAAATGATTCCCTTTTCTCTGTAATAATAAAACAGTACCTGTACTTGATCCCAACTAAGATATAATTACCCCTTATTGGGGGCAGAACAGCCCTATTGGGTTTATTCAATATTTAAATGATTTTTAGCAGACTTAAGTTATGGAGATCCAATTTACAGAAAGACCCCTTATCTGGAAAACCCAAGGTCGCAAGCATTCTGGATAATAGGTCCCATACCTGTACACCATGTTGTTCCTGCATCAAAATGTGCCATGGGAGTTTGAATAAACAGACAATAACATATAATAAAGTTAAAGTATAACTAAGCCAATGACAATGTTTTTGGCTAAGGTCGAGCTAGGGAACATTGCCAGAGGGTAAGTTCTATCTATTGCATCCATTTAACTATTATAAAAAAACATTTACTGGCCAGGATGTGGTGGGAGGCAGGTCTATGGGCATGTTAATTATATAAATGGGTCGTTAGGGTTGGATTCTAGGCAATTCCTGTAGAGATGGGGTAAGATTGAGCTGAATTTGGGGCAGATCGGTGTTTAAGTTGGCAGGTCAGGGGCAAACCAAGAGGGTATTATATTGCTGGGAAATGTGTAATTCCGGCCTTAGCTGGTGTTATAGCGGCCGGGCAGGTGAATTACTGGCCAGGGGGCAAGTGCAATCACAGGGACCAGAAGCAAGATGGCAGCACTCCCTACAACGGTGCCAGTTAGAATCACTGGAGCCAGCCTTACCAATTGGCACCCCCAGTAATAACGCCTTTCCTTTTTCTTTTAAGACTAGAAAACTCATATTTTCTCACTAGCGTATGTGCCAGTACAGCTGCTCCCCCCGGGGGGGTACATACGGATGAGAATGGCAGCATGGATAGCCCTGCTACTGAATTGCAGCAATTCTCTGCCCGGCTCTTATTTCCTAATTGCACTACTTATCCGACTGCCAGTTCACAATTACCCAATGTCAGCCTGGCTCCCTGCGCTCCTCACTTTAACACCCCCGCTCTCTGTGGCGTGGCACGGGCTCAGCAGATAGGATAACTAAGCCGTGGTTTGGAATGGGGCTCTGTCTGCTCCCAGAAGCGCAAGGGGAAGTTAAAGCAGATGCTATCCCGGCCGTGCTCTCTGATGCCTTAATGCTGCCTTGTAATCACCCTGCCGTGCTGCCTGCCTTGTAATAAACACACCCTATATTTGTGCTGCTATAGGGAGGGGGCCATTATACTATTTGGGATTCTTGCTCAAATCTGTTGAAGGAAACAAAGGTAAAGTTTTGCATGGCACTCTGTGCCAACATTATGCCAAACATCATAGTCTTTGCTCTCGTGAACTCACATAGTCATAGTGCAGGCTGTAACATGTCAACATTATTGTATAAATGTATTTATAATGCACTCACACTCCTGCACTTATAGGTCGGAGACCATCTCAGATGGCTGTGCCAGGATCTCAGCCATAAAGCAGGGCAGGACTGCTGCTTACAATGGGGGGATCAGATAGGATCTGTGCCACTTTGACAGAATGCTCTGTTAAACAGATAGCTAGAATCTCAGCCATAAAGCAGGGCAGGACTGCTGCTTACAATGGGGGGGATCAGATAGGATCTGTGCCACTGTGACAGAATGCTCTGTTATACAGATAGCTAGAATCTCAGCCATAAAGCAGGGCAGGACTGCTGCTTACAATGGGGGGGGGGGATCAGATAGGATCTGTGCCACTGTGACAGAATGCTCTGTTATACAGATAGCTAGAATCTCAGCCATAAAGCAGGGCAGGACTGCTGCTTACAATGGGGGGATCAGATAGGATCTGTGCCACTGTGACAGAATGCTCTGTTATACAGATAGCTAGAATCTCAGCCATAAAGCAGGGCAGGACTGCTGCTTACAATGGGGGGATCAGATAGGGTCTGTGCCACTGTGACAGAATGCTCTGTTATACAGATAGCTAGAATCTCAGCCATAAAGCAGGGCAGGACTGCTGCTTACAATGGGGGGGTCAGATAGGATCTGTGCCACTGTGACAGAATGCTCTGTTATACAGATAGCTAGAATCTCAGCCATAAAGCAGGGCAGGACTGCTGCTTACAATGGGGGGATCAGATAGGATCTGTGCCACTGTGACAGAATGCTCTGTTATACAGATAGCTAGAATCTCAGCCATAAAGCAGGGCAGGACTGCTGCTTACAATGGGGGGATCAGATAGATAGGATCTGTGCCACTGTGACAGAATGCTCTGTTATACAGATAGCTAGAATCTCAGCCATAAAGCAGGGCAGGACTGCTGCTTACAATGGGGGGATCAGATAGGATCTGTGCCACTGTGACAGAATGCTCTGTTATACAGATAGCTAGAATCTCAGCCATAAAGCAGGGCAGGACTGCTGCTTACAATGGGGGGATCAGATAGGATCTGTGCCACTGAAAATGGATGTTTACGCCAGGCTTCCAACTGATTCTTGAACTGCAGCAGTGGTATTGGGGGGGATTCTGGGTAATTCTGGCTTTGAACCATAACCCTTTTGCTGCCAGGACAATAGGCTACCACTCTGGCATAGAAGTCATTTATCCGCACTCTCCCCTCGCGAGTCTTGCATCACAGTGTTGTGTTTTGGAGGAGTGAGAGCTCCAGCCGCTGACCAATGCTTACTTTGGACCGGGCCCAGCTGGGAACACAATGGGCGTGAGTGTGAAATGCCAGGAATGTTGTTTTAAGACATCTGAAAGGGAAGACAGGGATGGTCATCCCTTTAAAAATAGTGCAGGCAGCAATGTGGCCCGTTGGGTCTGCGGTTCCGCGCTACTAGCTCATGGCATTGGCCAGTCGGGCCATCTGGCTGCAATCTTGTCGGCCACTTTCATTTCCCACTAAGAGCGTCATGGAATTTACTCATCAGAGAGAAGGAGCAGTGGCTGCGGGAGTCACTGTCGTGGTGCGGAACCCAACCCGATCCAACTTGTTCTGCATTAAAGGGACATTATACCTTCTCTTGTTGTAATGTTGTATTTGTTTGACAAAGAGGGGAATTTATACTTTGTTTTGTTTTACCTAGCTGATATTACTGACTGTGCTTTCAGTTTAAGTACCGAAGCCGCCATTGTCTCAGGCTGGCTGCTCACAACCTTCCTTTCTTTTTCCCAGAACCCTCCTATTGTGTTACAGGCCCCTCGCAGGAAGCTGAATGAGCTAAGGGACATCGTTCAATGTCATGTGGAAGGGATAATTGCAAATATTCTAATTAGCTGTACATAGAGATGCTATAGAACTATTCCAGCAAAGCTATCCCCCTACTAAGCACAATTCAGCAGGAACAGCCCACCAAGTTTGTCCATAGCCTGTACAGAGAGATACCATTAAAAGTATGGCAGCATAGGGATTCCCCTGTACTAAGCACAATTCAGCAGGAACAGCCCCCTAAGTTTGCTCATAGCCTGTACAGAGAGATACCATGAAACTATGGCAGCATAGGGATTCCCCTGTACTAAGCAGAATTCAGCAGGAACAGCCCCCTAAGTTTGCTCATAGCCTGTACAGAGAGATACCATACAACTATGGCACATAGGGATTCCCCTGTAATAAGCAGAATTCAGCAGGAACAGCCCCCTAGGTTTGCTCATAGCCTGTACAGAGAGATACCATAAAACTATGGCAGCATAGGGATTCCCCTGTACTAAGCACAATTCAGCAGGAACAGCCCCCTAAGTTTGCTCATAGCCTGTACAGAGAGATACCATAAAACTATGGCAGCATAGGGATTCCCCTGTACTAAGCACAATTCAGCAGGAACAGCCCCCTAAGTAGGTTTTAGGAAAAATAAACAAAGCTGTGAGGAGTGAAGGGGATGCAGTGAGGACTGTATGGGTGCAGCAGGGAGGAGTATAGGGGTGCAGTAGTGAGGGGTGCAGGATGTAAAGCCAACCAGCCTTTTACTTTAGATGCTTATGGGGTGTCTGGGTGGCTTGCCCTTTCAACATGTTATTGGTTTATTTGTCGTACACCCTGGGGGCCACTGCAGTTATTAGAATGGGCACCTTGTAAGTTCCCTACACAGCAACCCCCTCTGGCCCCACAGCACCCCCTGCTGTCCCCGTAATCCCCGAAACATGGGGCACAGGAGCTCACGTCCCTGGATCCCTCCTGCGGCCGCTGCTATTCCTGCCATGTCTCCCTCTCGGCAAATGAAAAGGCAGAGTCATTGCGGAGCCGCCGGCATTAATGCGAGCAGTGTGGCTTCACCTGTCTATTCATAGAAAGAGCAGTTGCCTCCTGGCCCTCCAGCCCGGAAGGCTTGGTGGCCGCACTGTCTGACCGTCCACATTGGCTCCCACTGTTTGCCTCCCTGTTTACTGTTCTCTGTGGGATTTCTGGTTGGCCCCGAGGACGGAAGGCTTTGTAGGATAAGGGGTGAGCAAAGGAGGGCCCCTCGCAGGCACACATACAGCCCCTTGTAGGGTGGGCACTGAATCCGTCTGCCCGGAGGCACTGCAGATAAATCATCCAGGCAGCAGGAACGTGGGTCAGCAGGGGTCAGACGAGAGCTGTGCCAGTGAGTGCGGCACACACAGCTATCACTGTATCGCCCCCGGGGATTTTAGGCTGCTCTTATGTGACTGTGTGTCTGTTCCTTGCA
Source organism: Xenopus tropicalis (assembly GCF_000004195.4). Classification (NCBI taxonomy): domain Eukaryota; kingdom Metazoa; phylum Chordata; class Amphibia; order Anura; family Pipidae; genus Xenopus; species Xenopus tropicalis. The sequence goes on along the minus strand of NC_030685.2, from coordinate 83,023,203 downwards.
TTTACCTGTACTTGTAATAGCGGCTGATTTCATTCAAACTGACACATCCCAAGAGTCACAATAAAAAAAGCAAGATGAAAATGTGTGATTGTAATACAGTCATTTGTGAAGGGTGGGAAAGTGCTTTACTCAAAGGGGAACTCTACCCATAAACCAAATCACAACGTAATTGCTACTGAAAGCAGTATCTGCCTGTCTCTTGTATTCCATACGCTTCCAGTTGTGACTTCTGAGATGGGGAAGCAGAAGCCAGACCTGGAGGAGAGTGATTTCTGCTGCATTGTTTCATTGGTCAGAAGCAGAGAAAGGAAATGGATAGAGATCTATAATTGAGTGGTTTATGGCTGAGATTCTAGCTATCTGTATAACAGAGCATTCTGTCACAGTGGCACAGATCCTATCTGATCCCCCCCATTGTATGCAGCAGTCCTGCCCTGCTTTATGGCTGAGATTCTAGCTATCTGTATAACAGAGCATTCTGTCACAGTGGCACAGATCCTATCTGATCCCCCCATTGTAAGCAGCAGTCCTGCCCTGCTTTATGGCTGAGATTCTAGCTATCTGTATAACAGAGCATTCTGTCACAGTGGCACAGATCCTATCTGATCCCCCCATTGTAAGCAGCAGTCCTGCCCTGCTTTATGGCTGAGATTCTAGCTATCTGTATAACAGAGCATTCTGTCACAGTGGCACAGATCCTATCTGATCCCCCCATTGTAAGCAGCAGTCCTGCTCTGCTTTATGGCTGAGATTCTAGCTATCTGTATAACAGAGCATTCTGTCACAGTGGCACAGATCCTATCTGATCCCCCCATTGTAAGCAGCAGTCCTGCCCTGCTTTATGGCTGAGATTCTAGCTATCTGTATAACAGAGCATTCTGTCACAGTGGCACAGATCCTATCTGATCCCCCCCCATTGTAAGCAGCAGTCCTGCCCTGCTTTATGGCTGAGATTCTAGCTATCTGTATAACAGAGCATTCTGTCACAGTGGCACAGATCCTATCTGACCCCCCCATTGTAAGCAGCAGTCCTGCCCTGCTTTATGGCTGAGATTCTAGCTATCTGTATAACAGAGCATTCTGTCACACTGGCACAGATCCTATCTGATCCCCCCATTGTAAGCAGCAGTCCTGCCCTGCTTTATGGCTGAGATTCTAGCTATCTGTATAACAGAGCATTCTGTCACAGTGGCACAGATCCTATCTGACCCCCCCATTGTAAGCAGCAGTCCTGCCCTGCTTTATGGCTGAGATTCTAGCTATCTGTATAACAGAGCATTCAGTCACAGTGGCACAGATCCTATCTGATCCCCCCATTGTAAGCAGCAGTCCTGCCCTGCTTTATGGCTGAGATTCTAGCTATCTGTATAACAGAGCATTCTGTCACAGTGGCACAGATCCTATCTGATCCCCCCATTGTAAGCAGCAGTCCTGCCCTGCTTTATGGCTGAGATTCTAGCTATCTGTATAACAGAGCATTCTGTCACAGTGGCACAGATCCTATCTGATCCCCCCATTGTAAGCAGCAGTCCTGCCCTGCTTTATGGCTGAGATTCTAGCTATCTGTATAACAGAGCATTCTGTCACAGTGGCACAGATCCTATCTGATCCCCATTGTAAGCAGCAGTCCTGCCCTGCTTTATGGCTGAGATTCTAGCTATCTGTATAACAGAGCATTCTGTCACAGTGGCACAGATCCTATCTGACCCCCCCATTGTAAGCAGCAGTCCTGCCCTGCTTTATGGCTGAGATTCTAGCTATCTGTATAACAGAGCATTCTGTCACAGTGGCACAGATCCTATCTGACCCCCCCATTGTAAGCAGCAGTCCTGCCCTGCTTTATGGCTGAGATTCTAGCTATCTGTATAACAGAGCATTCTGTCACAGTGGCACAGATCCTATCTGATCCCCCCCATTGTAAGCAGCAGTCCTGCCCTGCTTTATGGCTGAGATTCTAGCTATCTGTATAACAGAGCATTCTGTCACAGTGGCACAGATCCTATCTGATCCCCCCCATTGTAAGCAGCAGTCCTGCCCTGCTTTATGGCTGAGATTCTAGCTATCTGTATAACAGAGCATTCTGTCACAGTGGCACAGATCCTATCTGATCCCCCCATTGTAAGCAGCAGTCCCGCCCTGCTTTATGGCTGAGATTCTAGCTATCTGTATAACAGAGCATTCTGTCACAGTGGCACAGATCCTATCTGATCCCCCCATTGTAAGCAGCAGTCCTGCCCTGCTTTATGGCTGAGATTCTAGCTATCTGTATAACAGAGCATTCTGTCACAGTGGCACAGATCCTATCTGATCCCCCCCCCCCCATTGTAAGCAGCAGTCCTGCCCTGCTTTATGGCTGAGATTCTAGCTATCTGTATAACAGAGCATTCTGTCACAGTGGCACAGATCCTATCTGATCCCCCCATTGTAAGCAGCAGTCCTGCCCTGCTTTATGGCTGAGATTCTAGCTATCTGTATAACAGAGCATTCTGTCACAGTGGCACAGATCCTATCTGATCCCCCCATTGTAAGCAGCAGTCCTGCCCTGCTTTATGGCTGAGATTCTAGCTATCTGTATAACAGAGCATTCTGTCACAGTGGCACAGATCCTATCTGATCCCCCCATTGTAAGCAGCAGTCCTGCCCTGCTTTATGGCTGAGATTCTAGCTATCTGTATAACAGAGCATTCTGTCACAGTGGCACAGATCCTATCTGCATGTATCAAGCTTCTTGTTGCCCCCATACGACATACAGTAAAACCGCTAGCTGTGCCCCAGAGAATACAATTGCCTATACCATTGTGCATTCTATCAGCCTGGCAGCTGTGGGCATTTGCCTTTTCCCCAGTGCACCTTAAAGCGCCCCTCTCAGTATGGCGGATTCGGGATTAGCCAGGAATGTGTCTCTCTCTCTAATTAGGCCTCATTCAAAGTGAGCAGCGTTCCCTCTCCTCTGTCTCTCGCTCCCGTCTCTCTCTTGCTTCTTCCTCTAGTGGCGGAAAGCGATTAAGCTGCGGTTTCTCTCTCTCCCTATTTTTTTCCCCTCCTTGGGCACATGGCAGACTTATTTTTGAAACGCATAACTCTGTGAATGATGGAATTCCGTGCCCAGCCCGCACTTTAATGTTGCCTGACTTTTCAAGTGGTTTCAGCGTTACAGGTTTGAGGGCACAGGCCGCTGTAGCATTTCCATCTAATTACAGGGACTGCTCCTCGGCTCACATAACTCAGAGCTTTCTATATGGCTTTTCAGAATGTATTTTCTTTTTATTTCTTTTTTACCTTTCAGCATTGAATGAGTCTTTATGCCGGGAGGGATCCTGTTGCTCTGTACTCAAAGGCCAGTAATAAGACGGGCTACTGACCCCAGCAAGGGACATAACAAGGTATAAGGGCTAGTAAACAAAGGATCATCCTGCTTAGAATGCACTACAGCCTGGCTGTTGGAGAATTCTGGGAATTGTAGTTTAACAGCCTCTACATTTGATATAAATGATTGGGTGAGAGTTTATGTAATGGATAACCCTTGGCCTTACCATAAGGGCCAATAACATAGTAACATAGTAAGTTGGGTTGAAAAAAGACATACGTCCATCACGTTCAACCATAATGCCTATATATAACCTGCCTAACTACTAGTTGATCCAGAGGAAGGCAAAAAACCCCATCTGAAGCCTCTTGCACTTGCACTTCACCTGATATCCTGAGGGGGGCACTTCTCTCTTTAAAAAAACTTGTGGCAGTACAGGTCCTGGAAGATTAGGCCACTGAAACCCTTGTCAGGGGGGGCAGTCAAGCTGCTGTCCTGTTGTCCCCAGTGTCACGTGGTTGGTAATCCGACTGTCACCATGTCCCACCATGTTACCAGTAGCATTGCTGCCATGGGGGCCATGATTCAATTCCACTACCTGAAAGTAGTTGTATGTTTTCCCAGTGTCTCCGTTGGTTCTTCCCCACACTCCAGAATCATACAGAGAGGACTTTGGATTGTAAGCTCCTCTGTCAACGAGAAATAATCTCTGCAAAGCACCACAGAATCAGTCATCTCTTTATAAATAAACACCAATAGTAATATTGTTTGCTTAATGTCTAGTAACCTATAGCAGCCAATCAGATGTCTGCTTTCAAACAGCAGGCCAATAATCCTGCCAGCTGATTGGTTGCTATAGGTAACCTGAGGCAAAGTTTGCACTTGTTATTACATTATCCCGTAGAGCAGCGGTTCCCAAACCACTAGGGGAGGCACTTTGCTGGGTGGACCCAGATTAAAGGTCAGTGAAGTGATCACTCTTATGAGGAAAGGGGGGCCGTGGCCAAGTGTTGAGTTTGGAAGGGGTCTTGGCAATACTGGAAACCACTGCCATAGAGGGAGGTTCCTTTTTTGGGGGACCCCCCCAGGCTGGACTGGCAATCTGTGGGTTCTGGCTAATGCCATAGGGGCTGCTCTAAGGTGCCATAGTCAGTCACTATTTAGCAAGTTGGTGGGGGGCTGTTTGGACCTCTGTGTACTAGTAATTCCAGGGCCTATATTAAAACCCAGTCCAGGCCTAATATATATCTGAAAACACAGTGGCATTTTATAATCTAAGGCCCCTTGAACCCAAAGAACCAGTGTGGAAAATCCAGCACTAATGTGTTAAAAAGTCCCATGCTGCCCCTTCCCCATAGCGAGGCCGGCTCTCATGTTCGGCCCATGCACAGAGAGAGAATAATAATCCATAATATTACTGGAATATTCCAGAAGCCTAAAGGGAAGGCAGCCTGTGGTGTGCAAGCAACTTGATATTGGGTCATTATGCCCCTCTATATTTCCCATCTTACCCCTTCATTTTCTGTCTGCCCGGATCTGTAGCAATCAGGCACGTTCCGACTGTGTCAAGATGTTCATATGTGCCCGTAGGTTAAATTAACCCATTTCCAGCTCTATAGCGGATACAGTTTGTTACCATCAACCCATCTAACCCTGTGCTTCAAAATATTCATTTTTATTTATTTATTTTTTCGCCCAAATCTCCCTTCTCCCCCGACCGTCATTGGAGAGGCTGTGCCTTTTCCGGTAATTATTCCCATGACCAGTCTTTCTGTGGCTTGCCCCGTGGTTTGTCCACACTGCCTACTCCGACTCCCTCCTCACCAGACGCATTTGTGGCTTTCTTGTTATTTCTTATTTCCCTGGTTCGAGCCAGACTCTGGTTGCTAACCCCAAAAAAACAAACAAGCAGATCACGGAAAGGAGCCGCTGACAGGCCGTAGGGGACGGGGCAAATAAATCCATTGACTGCCGAGTGACGGCACCTTGTGGTCTCGGGAGATCGGCGTAAGCGTCACTGTCCCCCTGACATTTGTCTTGCTTATTTTCGAGGCGTTATAAATGATATTGGTTTTCCAGCGTGAATCCCTTGGAGGGGTTTCAGGGTGAGGATGGTTTTTGAGGTGCACCGGGGACAGTAAAGCCGTCTTTGTGCCTTGTGTACGTCGGGCAGTTTGAGTTGTGGGCGTGCGGTCCGGCCGTTTGTGTGCGTCCCTTGAGGCGCACCGGAGAAAGCGCGTGACCGCAGGAGTCACACAAACAACCCCTCTCTCCAACCCTGACATCCAACCATGGCTCTTTCACCGTGCACACAGGTTCTATGGTCTGAGGGAGAAACCGAGGTGGCAGCCACCGTGGGCAGCGGTTCAAGATGGGCTTCTGGGCTCAAGTGTTCTCTTTAGCGTTGCGATGGGAGGATGAGGTTTTTAGTTTTAGTTTTGTGACGCACTCTACACCAGCCGTGCAAGGGTTCTTCTAAATAAAGGGTTTTTGGTTTGGCTGGATAGTGTGTATCATAGATGGATTTGTATTGTAAGGCAGCAATAAAACAGTATGAAAACAATTTCTCCATCCCTTCCCAGAGGCTATTAACCCCCCACTGCTACTATAGGCACCATCTCTCCCTACTATACCTGCTATCCCACAGCCCCAGTCCCTTCCCAGAGGCTATTATCCCCCCACTGCTACTATAGGCACCATCTCTCCCTACTATACCTGCTATCCCACAGCCCCAGTCCCTTCCCAGAGGCTATTATCCCCCCACTGCTACTATAGGCACCATCTCTCCCTACTATACCTGCTATCCCACAGCCCCAGTCCCTTCCCAGAGGCTATTATCCCCCCACTGCTACTTTAGGCACCATCTCTCCCTACTATACCTGCTATCCCACAGCCCCAGTCCCTTCCCAGAGGCCATTATCCCCCCACTGCTACTATAGGCACCATCTCTCCCGACTATACCTGCTATCCCACAGCCCCAGTCCCTTCCCAGAGGCTATTATCCCCCCACTGCTACTATAGGCACCATCTCTCCCTACTATACCTGCTATCCCACAGCCCCAGTCCCTTCCCAGAGGCTATTATCCCCCCACTGCTACTATAGGCACCATCTCTCCCTACTATACCTGCTATCCCACAGCCACAGTCCCTTCCCAGAGGCTATTACTCTCCAACTGCTACTATAGGCACCATCTCTCCCTACTATACCTGCTATCCCACAGCCCCAGTCCCTTCCCAGAGGCTATTATCCCACTGCTACTATAGGCACCATCTCTCCCTACTATACCTGCTATCCCTGCTATCCCACAGCCCCAGTCCCTTCCCAGAGGCTATTATCCCCCCACTGCTACTATAGGCACCATCTCTCCCTACTATACATGCTATCCCACAGCCCCAGCCCCTTCCCAGAGGCTATTATCCCCCCACTGCTACTATAGGCACCATCTCTCCCTACTATACCTGCTATCCCACAGCCCCAGTCCCTTCCCAGAGGCTATTATCCCCCACTGCTACTATAGGCACCATCTCTCCCTACTATACCTGCTATCCCACAGCCCCAGTCCCTTCCCAGAGGCTATTATCCCCCCACTGCTACTATAGGCACCATCTCTCCCTACTATACCTGCTATCCCACAGCCCCAGTCCCTTCCCAGAGGCTATTATCCCCCCCACTGCTACTATAGGCACCATCTCTCCCTACTATACCTGCTATCCCACAGCCCCAGTCCCTTCCCAGAGGATATTATCCCAATGCTACTATAGGCACCATCTCTCCCTACTATACCTGCTATCCCACAGCCCCAGTCCCTTCCCAGAGGCTATTATCCCAATGCTACTATAGGCACCATCTCTCCCTACTATACCTGCTATCCCACAGCCCCAGTCCCTTCCCAGAGGCTACTATAGGCAGTGAAGCACAGCCTGCACAATGAAGAGGTGCACTTGTCGTGCCTGGTTGAGGTTTCTCGTGCTTTTCTGCCTCTTGCAGTATCAGCTCTGTGGGACACAGGTCAGTATCTGGTTCCCGTTCACTCAAAAGACAACTGTGGCAGAGGACAAAGGGTTAATAAGCTTCGGGCCAGGGCACTCAGCCTGGGGTTAAGCCGACAGTGTCGGTCGGGAAGGTAAAAGGTGTTATATCTGTCACTATCAGACAATAGCGCAGGGTTGGGTGCAGGACATGCACGTGCCCCAGTTTCCTGTCTGTACTCAGAGCTCAGCGTTGCCAACTCCCCTGCTCTCTATGGCGTCAGGCCCTTCTCTCTATTAAACTACTAAACTGAGTGTTTCCACAGCACAGGGGATAATATACTGCTCCATGCAAAGGTGTGAGGCAAGCAAACAGTTAAATGTAGTTCCCTTCATGACCTAAGGATATTAGGGACCCCGTAAGGCATGGGCTGTGTGCTCCCAGGTATAGGGTAATATGGCAGCATAATAAGTAATAAGGGCAGCATTTCTCCATCAGCAGCCAATCAAAATGCAATTACCATTTCCCTCACAACCAGGCTATGAGCCAACAGAAGCCCCTAGTCACCGGGCAGGGAAGGTAGAGTCAGGTCACTGTGTACTACATGTACTTACTGTAAGAGCAAAATTAATCATCTTTTATGACGAACAGTAGAAAATGGTAGTAACTAGGACAAAGGATGGTGAAATATAAAGCCTAAAACTAACAAGGAGTCATCTATTGTAACAAAAAAAAAAAAAGTATTATCCCTGCAGGGAGATGTAGGTATATAGGTACACTGTGTAACTAAACAGCAGATAATGCTGAGTAATGATAAATGTAAGGTAATGAGAATGAACTGTGGGATAGTAGGTATAGTAGGGAGAGATGGTGGCTATAGTAGCAGTGGGGGGATAATAGCCTCTGGGAAGGGACTGGGGCTGTGGGATAGCAGGTATAGTAGGGAGAGATGGTGCCTATAGTAGCAGTGGGGGGATAATAGCCTCTGGGAAGGGACTGGGGCTGTGGGATAGCAGGTATAGTAGGGAGAGATGGTGCCTATAGTAGCAGTGGGGGGATAATAGCCTCTGGGAAGGGACTGGGGCTGTGGGATAGCAGGTATAGTAGGGAGAGATGGTGCCTATAGTAGCAGTGGGGGGATAATAGCCTCTGGGAAGGGACTGGGGCTGTGGGATAGCAGGTATAGTAGGGAGAGATGGTGCCTATAGTAGCAGTGGGGGGATAATAGCCTCTGGGAAGGGACTGGGGCTGTGGGATAGCAGGTATAGTAGGGAAAGATGATGGTGCCTATAGTAGCAGTGGGGGGATAATAGCCTCTGGGAAGGGACTGGGGCTGTGAGATAGCAGGTATAGTAGGGAGAGATGGTGCCTATAGTAGCAGTGGGGGGATAATAGCCTCTGGGAAGGGACTGGGGCTGTGGGATAGCAGGTATAGTAGGGAGAGATGGTGCCTATAGTAGCAGTGGGGGGATAATAGCCTCTGGGAAGGGAATAGGGGTGTGGGATAGCAGGTATAGTAGGGAGAGATGGTGCCTATAGTAGCAGTGGGGGGATAATAGCCTCTGGGAAGGGACTGGGGCTGTGGGATAGCAGGTATAGTAGGGAGAGATTATGCCTATAGTAGCAGTGGGGGGATAATAGCCTCTGGGAAGGGACTGGGGCTGTGGGATAGCAGGTATAGTAGGGAGAGATGATGCCTATAGTAGCAGTGGGGGATAATAGCCTCTGGGAAGGGACTGGGGCTGTGGGATAGCAGGTATAGTAGGGAGAGATGGTGCCTATAGTAGCAGTGGGGGGATAATAGCCTCTGGGATGGGACTGGGGCTGTGGGATAGCAGGTATAGTAGGGAGAGATGATGCCTATAGTAGCAGTGGGGGGATAATAGCCTCTGGGAAGGGACTGGGGCTGTGGGATAGCAGGTATAGTAGGGAGAGATGGTGCCTATAGTAGCAGTGGGGGGATAATAGCCTCTGGGAAGGGACTGGGGCTGTGGAATAGCAGGTATAGTAGGGAGAGATGGTGCCTATAGTAGCAGTGGGGGGATAATAGCCTCTGGGGAGGGACTGGGGCTGTGGGATAGCAGGTATAGTAGGGAGAGATGGTGCCTATAGTAGCAGTGGGGGGATAATAGCCTCTGGGAAGGGACTGTGGCTGTGGAATAGCAGGTATAGTAGGAAGAGATGGTGCCTATAGTAGCAGTGGGGGATAATAGCCTCTGGGAAGGGACAGCGGCTGTGGGATGGTATAGTAGAGAGTATTTGCCTGATGCAGTGGGGCAATAGCTTGGGAAGAGAGTTTGGTGGTGCCTGTGGGTGAGGAGTTGAATGTGGAATCTTCCAGTTGCAGCGAGTAGCTCAGTTACTACACACAGGCTACTTGCAGAGATAGCCCTTCAGCAGGGACTGTGAAATTACCATGTGTTTTTGCTGTTCATTTCACCCCTATCACCAGTAGGAATTTGCTCATATTTCCCTGTCCCTTGAGCAGAATATGGCACCTTTATACTCTCACCCTCTGCCCCCCAACCCCACTACCTGTCCCCTTTTACCTCACTGCTGCACAATCCCCCTATTCCAACACCCTTGCACCATCTGCAACCGATTTCTTCATCCTTTTTCACAGTGTGGGCACATTCCATTCTGGGTTTATACTTACTAATCACACATTTAGATGAAGGCCTCCGTTAACCTGACTTGCTCCCAGCGCTGCCACCCCTCTGCCTCATTTTTATTTCACACCATCATTTACTCGACAAACCCCGTCACGACTCCCATCCCACGTTCTTCCTTACTACTTGCTTTACAACGAAATCCCACTGACCCTCCCATACTGGGTCTCAGCTGAGTTCTGGAACCATTGCTTTAGGCTCATTCTCTGTTAAGTTCTAGGCTATTAGAAGCCATCATCATCCAGTTTCCTATTCTAATATTAAAGGGGTTGTTCACCTTTGAGTTAACTATTAGTATGATAAAGAGTGTAATATTCAAAAACAATTTGCAATTGGTCTTCACTTTTTATTATTTTTTTTTTTTTTTTAATTATTTCACTTTTTGTCCAGCAATTCTCCAGTTTGGAATTTTTAGCAGTTATCTGGTTGCTAGGGTTGAAATCACCTTAGCAACCGGGGAGTGGTTTGAACAAGAGACTGGTATATGAATAGGAGAGGACTTAAATAGCAAAATAGGTAATAAAAAGTAACAATAACAATAAAACTGTAGCCTCACAGAGCAATAGATTTTTGGTTGCCGGGGTCAGTGACCCCCATTTTAAAGCAGGAAAGAACCAGAACAAGATGGTAAACATACTAAAAGTTATCTTAAAGGTGAACCACCCCTTTAACTTTGTCTTACTTACAGTGATCACTTTATTTGACTCCCTGTTCCTGCCATGATGTAAGCTGCCATTAGTTACATAGTCCAGCCCACTGCTTGAATTACACTCCTTGCTCCTCCCCCAGTAAGATTGGTCTAGTCCAAACCACTGCTTGATTGATTGTCTGTAATATGTACAGGTGTATTTTCCCTTTACTCATCCTTACCCTGCAATGAGCAGAGTTTTGTGACCGATAACTGACTTTGTATGGGCTTTGTATATACTTTTATTTTAAAATCTCTTTTACGGACTTCCTTGTCTAGTGTTAAGCCCCACCCCCTTTTGGTTTCTGACCCCTCCCTTCTCTGTCTATGGGGTGGAGCTTCACATTAGACAAGGAAGTCAGTAAAAGAGATACATTTCAGCTGCTTGTAATAGAGAAACACAATCTGCATACAAGGGGAAATGTATATATAGAATATGTGGCTGAATCGCAGGGATCTGTAATGATCGGGGTGTTTACACACGACCCATATGATGACGGAACACAGATAATAAAAGTGCTGATGTGTTTTTCCAGCATCCAGAACTTTCCCAGTGAGTTATCCATAGGAATCAGCGATACCTGTGAGTTTGTATCCCAGCTGGGCACAAGCATTATGGGAAGAATGTTCTGCAGGGTGGGCAGTGGGCACCCAATTGGCATCCAGTTATGTGACAGGAAATGGAGTTCTATACATGCACAAATGATAATATTTAATATATTATTTTAGCTGTGGGCCTGTATTGGATCCCAGCAGTCTCTCCTGCTCTCTGGCTCTGCTTTGCCTGGGGCCAGGGGAATGGGCGTGTGGGGCAGGGCAATGGGCGTGTGGGGCAGGGGAATGGGCGTGTGGGGCAGGGGAATGGGCGTGTGGGGCAGGGGAATGGGCGTGTGGGGCAGGGGAATGGGCGTGTGGGGCAGGGCAATGGGCGTGTGGGGCAGGGGAATGGGCGTGTGGGGCAGGGCAATGGGCGTGTGGGGCAGGGGAATGGGCGTGTGGGGCAGGGCAATGGGCGTGTGGGGCAGGGCAATGGGCGTGTGGGGCAGGGCAATGGGCGTGTGGGGCAGGGGAATGGGCGTGTGGGGCAGGGCAATGGGCGTGTGGGGCAGGGCAATGGGCGTGTGGGGCAGGGCAATGGGCGTGTGGGGCAGGGCAATGGGCGTGTGGGGCAGGGGAATGGGCCAGTGGGGCAGGGCAATGGGCGTGTGGGGCAGGGGAATGGGCCAGTGGGGAAGGGAATGGGCCAGTGGGGCAGGGGAATGGGCCAGTGGGGCAGGGGAATGGGCGTGTGGAGCAGGGGAATGGGCCAGTGGGGCAGGGGAATGGGCCAGTGGGGCAGGGGAATGGGCCAGTGGGGCAGGGGAATGGGCCAGTGGGGCAGGGAATGGGCGCGTGGGGCAGGGGAATGGGCGCGTGGGGCAGGGGAATGGGCGTGTGGGGCAGGGGAATGGGGTGTGTGGGGCAGGGGAATGGGGTGTGTGGGGCAGGGGAATGGGGTGTGTGGGGCAGGGGAATGGGCCAGTGGGGCAGGGGAATGGGCCAGTGGGGCAGGGGAATGGGCCAGTGGGGCAGGGGAATGGGCCAGTGGGGCAGGGGAATGGGCAGGGTAGATGTGTCTCTATTTATAAATGGCTGATCGGTCACGGAGCGAGTCAGGGAAGGGAGGGATTTATAGGTAGGGCACCAGCCTTACAAATCTACCTTCAGGTACACTGCTGGCAAATTAGTAATACCGGCACGACCCTGGCCGGCAGTTTGCTGGCCGGTAAATACTGATTGGGTGGCAGTCCTACAGGGCACCCATATTCCAGGTTTGCTCCAACGTTGCTGAACTTCTTTGCTGCGTTTCCATGTAGTTGTGGCACAGACTCTGCATCTCCTCCTGGTCCTGTTCTTGACCCGTTGCTGGGCTGGCGCCGCTCCAGGGACTCTTAGTGCTGATTCATAGAGACTCCAGGTGTCTCTCACATCTTGCACCTACTTTACGCCCGGCTACAGCTCAGATTAATGGGCACGGGACGTAGAAACAGTTACAGTCTGTGGTGATGAAGGAAAGAAAAGCAGCTTCTCCGTTTGCCACCAAGTGTAGCCTTTTGCGGGGCAAATACACATTCAGTCAGTATTTTAACAGTTTCATTTAGAAATAAAAAGTGCCCAATAAACATCATGAAAGTATCCCTTTAACTAAATTATAGTCTTTTATAGTTCTTTGCAATCCAACATGCAGAAAATACCAAAGCCCATCGAACTCTTTGGCCTGGTACCTTGGATCATCTGCGCCCTGCATTCACTTTCCCACATCCGCGGTAACAATTTTAACAAATTTAACAAAGCAGTTTTCTCGTATATTCCCTCCATGTCCATATAAAAGATGATTAATGCTTTGTATAAATATCCCAAGTAGCTTCTAAGCCACCAATTGGGCCACCTCCCTGGCTCAGCGATTAATGTAGGTTTGTAGCCTTAAATAATATTTAGGCATGCAGGTTCTGCAGAAAAATAGGACAAAGAAACATCAAATATGTTTATATGATTAATATTAGGTTTTGGCTATTATCCCCCCACTGCTACTATAGGCACCATCTCTCCCTACTATACCTGCTATCCCACAGCCCCAGTCCCTTCCCAGAGGCTATTATCCCCCCACTGCTACTATAGGCACCATCTCTCCCTACTATACCTGCTATCCCACAGCCCCAGTCCCTTCCCAGAGGCTATTATCCCCCCACTGCTACTATAGGCACCATCTCTCCCTACTATACCTGCTATCCCACAGCCCCAGTCCCTTCCCAGAGGCTATTATCCCCCCCCCACTGCTACTATAGGCACCATCTCTCCCTACTATACCTGCTATCCCACAGCCCCAGTCCCTTCCCAGAGGCTATTATCCCCCCACTGCTACTATAGGCACCATCTCTCCCTACTATACCTGCTATCCCACAGCCCCAGTCCCTTCCCAGAGGCTATTATCCCCCCACTGCTACTATAGGCACCATCTCTCCCTACTATACCTGCTATCCCACAGCCCCAGTCCCTTCCCAGAGGCTATTATCCCCCCACTGCTACTATAGGCACTATCTCTCCCTACTATACCTGCTATCCCACAGCCCCAGTCCCTTCCCAGAGGCTATTATCCCCCCACTGCTACTATAGGCACCATCTCTCCCTACTATACAGGTATAGGACCCGTTATCCAGAATGCTCGGGACCAAGGGTATTCCGGATAAGGGGTCTTTCCGTAATTTGGATCTCCATACCTTAAATCTACTAAAAAAATCAATAGACCATTAATTAAACCAATAGGATTGTTTTGCACTCAATAAGGATTATTTATATCTTAGTTGGGATCAATTACATGGTACTGTTTTATTATTACAGAGAAAAAGGAAATCAGTTTTAAAATTCTGAATTATTTGATTAAAATGGAGTCTATGGGAGATAGGCTTTCCGTAATTCGGAGCTTTCTGGATAATGGGTTTCCGGATAAGGGATCCCATACCTGTACCTGCAATCCCACAGCCCCAGTCCCTTCCCAGAGGCTATTATCCCCCCACTGCTACTATAGGCACCATCTCTCCCTACTATACCTGCTATCCCACAGCCCCAGTCCCTTCCCAGAGGCTATTATCCCCCCACTGCTACTATAGGCACCATCTCTCCCTACTATACCTGCTATCCCACAGCCCCAGTCCCTTCCCAGAGGCTATTATCCCCCCACTGCTACTATAGGCACCATCTCTCCCTACTATACCTGCTATCCCACAGCCCCAGTCCCTTCCCAGAGGCTATTATCCCCCCACTGCTACTATAGGCACCATCATCTTTCCCTACTATACCTGCTATCCCACAGCCCCAGTCCCTTCCCAGAGGCTATTATCCCCCCACTGCTACTATAGGCACCATCTCTCCCTACTATACCTGCTATCCCACAGCCCCAGTCCCTTCCCAGAGGCTATTATCCCCCCACTGCTACTATAGGCACCATCTCTCCCTACTATACCTGCTATCCCACAGCCCCAGTCCCTTCCCAGAGGCTATTATCCCCCCACTGCTACTATAGGCACCATCTCTCCCTACTATACCTGCTATCCCACAGCCCCAGTCCCTTCCCAGAGGCTATTATCCCCCCACTGCTACTATAGGCACCATCTCTCCCTACTATACCTGCTATCCCACAGCCCCAGTCCCTTCCCAGAGGCTATTATCCCCCCACTGCTACTATAGGCACCATCTCTCCCTACTATACCTGCTATCCCACAGCCACAGTCCCTTCCCAGAGGCTATTATCCCCCCACTGCTACTATAGGCACCATCTCTCCCTACTATACCTGCTATCCCACAGCCCCAGTCCCTTCCCAGAGGCTATTATCCCCCCACTGCTACTATAGGCACCATCTCTCCCTACTATACCTGCTATCCCACAGCCCCAGTCCCTTCCCAGAGGCTATTATCCCCCCACTGCTACTATAGGCACCATCTCTCCCTACTATACCTGCTATCCCACAGCCCCAGTCCCTTCCCAGAGGCTATTATCCCCACTATAGACTCAATCCCAACAGTATGAGAGTGAATGCTTAGCAGGTTGATGATCACAGAATTCTCCCATGCCTAAGTTTAGCAGCACAGACTAGAGATCGCCAAGTTAGTTTGTGGGGTGCTAGTACAGGCTGCATTTCCATTTCATTTCCTGTCCTGGTTAAACCGTAGAATAATTGGTATTGTTTTATCTTTCCCCATCACTTTCCCTATTAAGGGACATACTCTGGCTAACAGCGCCATTGCTGTGGCTTAGGCCAGGGCTCCCTACACCCTTTCTTCCCTGTAATCAGGATCAGGATTTGGCCACTTTCCAGTCCAAACATCCCCACCCTGGCTACTGCACAACAAGTGACAAGAGGCAATAATACTTCAAAGCCTAATCCCCCCCTTTCTGCTACACCCTGAACCCTTCACTATTTATTGTGCCAATTTATTAGCCGACCCCCTGACCCCGACAAGAACGGGATCTTTCCAGGATGCTGTTTACCCAGCCGGATTTTGCCACTAGGAATGCAAATTGCCGCTTGCCCCCGTTTTTCACTTCCCCAAGTGGCTGGAGTCTGGCTTTGCCTGGGCCGGCGCCCCCCACACCCCTCCGTGGCTACTTTATGTGTCCCCTCGCAGCAGCCGGAGGTGTTTCTGCTCTCTGGGCTGAGGGTAATAAGGGGTCTGGATGGGCCGACAGACAGAAGCCTTCACTTCTGTGCAAACCAGAGTTATTTTTGCATGAATACAGGGGAGTGTCTCACCTTTTATTATGTTTGTTTTTCTGTTTGTGCGTGCGTGGGTATTTTTAGTTTTAAAAGACGGAAAAAAAAAAAAGTGCAAAGTCTCCCTTCGAACACAGGGCCTGCTCTGAGCCGGATTTCGATGGTTGGTCCCTGCGGACTCCGAGGCTGAGAGTCAGGTTTCTCAATAAAAACGGCAGGGCCCCTGTCCCCGGCAGCAGCCAGAGCGGGACTGTAGGAAGTCGGGGGCCAGTCTCGCATTGAGACCCCATCATCGGGCCCGACAAACCCACAGATGACTTTGTGTCCATAAAATAACAAGATGTCATTCAGCATTTCTATCTGGCTATTCCAAGCCAGAGTGGCACGGCGAACTGGCCGTATATATATATATATATATATATATATATATATATATATATATATATATTTATACAGACCTTTAACCCTACATCCGCCAGGATGCAGTGCAGCAGTATATTAAGAAGTCATTTACTATTTACCTTTCAAGCCTGACATTTATAATGCTGGGGGTTATGATTTTTGTAGAAGAAGAATTGCCATAAGCCTCTACGGTTCATAAACAGGGTCGGACTGGGCCAGAGGGGCACCGGGGGATAAAAACAGATCCCCGCTGACCCAGTCCGCTCCATCTGCCAACTGCGGGTACCGGTGCATTTTTTTCCATCGTGGCCACAAGGAAGAAGTGTGGTACGCAGTGGGGGGGTTGACCTTAGACTGTGGTGGGGGCCCAGGATACCCCAGTCCAACCCTCTCTATATGAGACACTGGGGAGTCTAGAACCCACCAGGGCTACAACTTTAAGGGGCTCTCTTTTTTTCAGAGTCAGAGCCTGGACTCCTGTTCCTTTTATCACTTATCCCTCTGTTCATACCTTCTCCTATTTTATTCCAGTATGTAGGCTGGTTGCTAGGGTAAGTTGAGTGCTAGCAACCAGATGGCAGTGTAAGTTGTAAACTGGAGTGCTGTAGAAGAAGTCATATTTTCCCCAAAACACAAAGAATTACAAATAGAGACCAGCTGCAGTTTTCAGGGACTCCATTACACTAGAGGTTCACTTGTGGCAGCTAAATGTTACAGAGGTCTTTATTGGGGGCAAGTAGGGGGGAGACTGCCAGGCGAGGACTGGGATTCCAAGTACACAGTGGCCCAAACAGCCCCCACCAGCCCAATAAATAGTGACTGTCTGTGGCACCTTACTGCCCCCCTGGCATTCCCAGTACCCAGAGGCCCAAACAGCCCCCACCAGCCCAATAAATAGTGACTGTCTGTGGCACCTTACAGCCCCCCTGGCATTCCCAGTACCCAGAGGCACAAACAGCCCCCCCCCAGCCCAATAAATAGTGACTGTCTGTGGCACCTTACAGCCCCCCTGGCATTCCCAGTACCCAGAGGCACAAACAGCCCCCCCAGCCCAATAAATAGTGACTGTCTGTGGCACCTTACAGCCCCCCTGGCATTCCCAGTACCCAGAGGTACAAACAGCCCCCCCAGCCCAATAAATAGTGACTGTCTGTGGCACCTTACAGCCCCCTGGCATTCCCAGTACCCAGAGGCACAAACAGCCCCCCCCCCAGCCCAATAAATAGTGACTGTCTGTGGCACCTTACAGCCCCCTGGCATTCCCAGTACCCAGAGGCACAAACAGCCCCCCCCAGCCCAATAAATAGTGACTGTCTGTGGCACCTTACAGCCCCCCTGGCATTCCCAGTACCCAGAGGCACAAACAGCCCCCCCCAGCCCAATAAATAGTGACTGTCTGTGGCACCTTACAGCCCCCCTGGCATTCCCAGTACCCAGAGGCACAAACAGCCCCCCCCCCAGCCCAATAAATAGTGACTGTCTGTGGCACCTTACAGCCCCCCTGGCATTCCCAGTACCCAGAGGCACAAACAGCCCCCCCCAGCCCAATAAATAGTGAGTGTCTGTGGCACCTTACAGCCCCCCTGGCATTCCCAGTACCCAGAGGCACAAACAGTCCCCCCAGCCCAATAAATAGTGAGTGACTGTGGCACCTTACAGCCCCCCTGGCATTCCCAGTACCCAGAGGCACAAACAGCCCCCCCCAGCCCAATAAATAGTGACTGTCTGTGGCACCTTACAGCAGCCCCTCTGGCATTTGCCAGACCCCACAGATTGCCAGTCCGGGCCTGAAGGCCATGCAGGGCAGTAGCTACAGGCAGAGGGAGGTTGTACAAGGTCTGTTTTGGGGAATCAATTGTATAATGAAAGAAACTGTCATTCTTAGCGACTTCCCAACATGATCGTATTCCTCATTCTGTCTGGCGTTTAAAGTTATTTGTAAAAGTAATTGGTATTAAAAGCTTTTTATTTTCTATTCTGCACTGCTGGTTCTGACTCCCAAACCAATCTTGCAGGAACAGACCCGGAGGAGAACCTTCCTTTACTCCATTTATAAGAAAGGGCTCAACAAACACGTCATCCTTTCTTTCATTTCAGCTTTTAAGAGGGGATCCCTTATAATTAATGGGGGGGGTTCCCTTGGTTCTCCATGCTTAGAGCCGTTTGGGCAAGGCTAGGAATGATTGATAGTACCTGTGACACACGTATGGCCAGGCACACACTAAAGCGCCTTCCGTCGATGCCTCTCAGCGGTGCCTTTGGCTTGTGCCTTGGCCGTCTCCTTTCAGCTTAGGCCCCAGATGTTTCATGTCATTCCTGACCAACGGGAATGGCTCCAAATTCTACTAAGCCACAGTCAGTACCGAGACCTGGAGACAGAAATGTACATTTCTCCGGAATTCAGGAAGCGGCATATTTTAAGGTGAGGACTTTCAATCCCTCTGTTGTGATGTGGGGTTTGTGCACTCTAGAGAGAGGGGCGCTCTTTCTCCTGCCGCGCCGCTGACCTATTTACCAGCTTCTGATTGCTGGCAGCGCTGCTGCCTGGGCCTCCATGCCTAGAATGGCTCCTGTTACTGTTTATCCAGCAGCCCTGACGAGTTTCACCTTGCTTGTCAGATGCACAGGGCCCGGCCAACTGCGCCCGGATGTCACCAGAAAGTTCTATGATAGCCAACAGGTCCGGACTGGGACTCAGAATAGGCCCTGGCATTCCATGTACACAGAGGGCCAAACAGCCCCCAGAGCTGGCAACCTATGAGGTCGGCCTGATACCCACGGAACCCATGGGTCGCGCCGACCTCTGCACAACATTTTTGGGTCGAGCTCTTTTGCTTGGTCTCTACCCGCGCTCTTACACTGCCGGCTTCCCGGTTCCGCTCCTTATTTATAGGCGCCGACCCTCCATGAAGACATCTGTGGGTGGGTCGGGCGCGGGTCCATAAATAGATTGGACTAGCCGGGTCGGGATTTGCTCAGAGTGGGCAGGTTAGGATCAGGTGCGGGTCGAATTTTACATCACGGCTGTCTGTGGCATCTTACAGCAGCCCCTCTGGCATTTGCCTGAACCTACAGATTGCCAGTCTGGGCCTGATAGCCAAGGCTATAAACCCACTTACAGAATCCTACTTGGGCTGCCATATTGCTTGGATGTCTCTCTAGGAATAGTTGGGATCAAGTACAGGTACTGTTTTATTATTACAGAGAAAAGGGAATCATTTAACCATGAAATAAACCCAATAGGGCTGTTCTGCCCCCAATAAGGGGTAATTATATCTTAGTTGGGATCAAGTACAGGTACTGTTTTATTATTACAGAGAAAAGGGAATCATTTAACCATTAAATAAACCCAATAGGGCTGTTCTGCCCCCAATAAGGGGTAATTATATCTTAGTTGGGATCAAGTACAGGTACTGTTTTATTATTACAGAGAAAAGGGAATCATTTAACCATTAAATAAACCCAATAGGGCTGTTCTGCCCCCAATAAGGGGTAATTATATCTTAGTTGGGATCAAGTACAGGTACTTTTTTATTATTACAGAGAAAAGAGAATCATTTAACCATTAAATAAACCCAATAGGGCTGTTCTGCCCCAATAAGGGGTAATTATATCTTAGTTGGGATCAAGTACAGGTACTGTTTTATTATTACAGAGAAAAGGGAATCATTTAACCATTAAATAAACCCAATAGGGCTGTTCTGCCCCCAATAAGGGGTAATTATATCTTAGTTGGGATCAAGTACAGGTACTGTTTTATTATTACAGAGAAAAGGGAATCATTTAACCATGAAATAAACCCAATAGGGCTGTTCTGCCCCCAATAAGGGGTAATTATATCTTAGTTGGGATCAAGTATAGGTACTTTTTTATTATTACAGAGAAAAGGGAATCATTTAACCATTAAATAAACCCAATAGGGCTGTTCTGCCCCAATAAGGGGTAATTATATCTTAGTTGGGATCAAGTACAGGTACTGTTTTATTATTACAGAGAAAAGGGAATCATTTAACCATGAAATAAACCCAATAGGACTGTTCTGCCCCCAATAAGGGGTAATGATATCTTAGTTGGGATCAAGTACAGGTACTGTTTTATTATTACAGATAAAAAGGAAATCATTTTTAAAAATTACAATTATTTGCTTATAATGGAGTCTATGGGAGATGGCCTTTCCGTAATTCGAAGCTTTCTGGATAACGGGTTTCCGGATAAGGGATGCCATACCTGTAATATAATAATTACTTTCCATGGACATTTTCCCTTATATCCTTAAAAAGCCAATGCCGAGAGGAGGTTCTGCTGGACTTGGAGACGGTATCAGGGCACGCAATATGGGAAATGTATGGGCCCGGTCCTTAATCAATTTTCTTCCAATAGTGGGCGATGCCAGCAATGTCGCTGACTTCCTGTTCCTTCGAGGCCAAGGGGCTCGCGAGGAAACGCTGGCCAAATCTGTCAGTGTCGGAGCCCCTTGGCACAACATCCTTCTAATTTGTACACTTTGCATATGGCATTATATGGTCTCGTGCCAGGCACGGCCTAACGTGGGCACTCCCACAAGGAAGATAAACATGTAGCTACTGAAAGATTCCTTCATCGCCGCTGGCTTTATTGCTGTACGCCAGGAACGACACCCTGCCGAAAGAAAGGCTAGTTTGTGATGCAGGTCGTGGGGCCATTTGGGGGGGTTCCTTGGGGGTTCAAGTAAAATCCAGTGAAGTGACTTGGTAACTCTTTATAAGAGAATAATGGTGGAATCTGGTTCTGCTCTGTATGCTCTGCCCCCTCTAAAATCCACATTACTTGTTTTGTTGATTTTTTTTAGGCACCATCAACCCTTACTATACTCTCTACTATACCTGCTATCCCGCAGCCCCAGTCCCTTCCCAGAGGCTATTATCCCCCCACTGCTACTATAGGCACCATCTCTCCCTACTATACCTGCTATCCCACAGCCCCAGTCCCTTCCCAGAGGCTATTATCCCCCCCACTGCTACTATAGGCACCATCTCTCCCTACTATACCTGCTATCCCACAGCCCCAGTCCCTTCCCAGAGGCTATTATCCCCCACTGCTACTATAGGCACCATCTCT
Source organism: Xenopus tropicalis (assembly GCF_000004195.4). Lineage (NCBI taxonomy): Eukaryota > Metazoa > Chordata > Amphibia > Anura > Pipidae > Xenopus > Xenopus tropicalis. The sequence continues at coordinate 83,001,821 of NC_030685.2, read as the reverse complement.
CCCTACTATACCTATTATCCCACAGCCCCAGTCCCTTCCCAGAGGCTATTATCCCCCCACTGCTACTATAGGCACCATCTCTCCCTACTATACCTGCTATCCCACAGCCCCATTCCCTTCCCAGAGGCTATTATCCCCCCACTGCTACTATAGGCACCATCTCTCCCTACTATACCTGCTATCCCACAGCCCCAGTCCCTTCCCAGAGGCTATTATCCCCCCACTGCTACTATAGGCACCATCTCTCCCTACTATACCTGCTATCCCACAGCCCCAGTCCCTTCCCAGAGGCTATTATCCCCCACTGCTACTATAGGCACCATCTCTCCCTACTATACCTGCTATCCCACAGCCCCAGTCCCTTCCCAGAGGCTATTATCCCCCCACTGCTACTATAGGCACCATCTCTCCCTACTATACCTGCTATCCCACAGCCCCAGTCCCTTCCCAGAGGCTATTATCCCCCCACTGCTACTATAGGCACCATCTCTCCCTACTATACCTGCTATCCCACAGCCCCAGTCCCTTCCCAGAGGCTATTATCTCCCTACTGCTACTATAGGCACCATCTCTCCCTACTATACCTGCTATCCCACAGCCCCAGTCCCTTCCCAGAGGCTATTATCCCCCCACTGCTACTATAGGCACCATCTCTCCCTACAATACCTGCTATCCCACAGCCCCAGTCTGAGGGAACTCTGAGTATCACTCATGTATTATAAGGGATAATGTACCCCCTACTGTAAATGATAAGGATATTAGCAGTCACTGAGGGGTTCTGTGCCCATATAAAGGCACAAGGCTGCAGGCTGAGTTATACAGGGAACTCTGAGTATCACTCATGTATTATAAGGGATAATGTACCCCCTACTGTAAATGATAAGGATATTATATTATTCCAAGGTGACATTTGAAAGGACACCTGTATAAATGAGCTATGTGACTGAGCACTGGTTATAACTGACATATCACTGGGCACTGTATATAAGGATACATTTACAGGTTATTGATAGCCTATATCTATAATGGGAGATTACCAAGTTCCTTAGCAATGACATTATCTGGGGAGGGGAGTCCAATAAATGTTTTTCGTCTCTGCCCATTGTTACAGGGCACTGAGATTTCTGAATTTCCGTCTGAGTCTCGGCCTTCTCTTTGGTGAAGGGATGGGTGCTCGTTCCTATCATGGTGACTCACCCATTGGGCACGTAACTCCCAGCTGGCCAAATAGGAATGGGAAATGGTTATCAGGGCTGAGTTGCCATACTGCTTGTTCATAAATATGAGTAATCCAACTGCAAGAAATCTATTTTTACACTGACCCTCATCATACGGTTTTATCATGTTTACTGACATAACTCAGGCCTTGGTGGGAAGGGTTTGGCCCACAAGCACACACAGACTCAAGTCATAACCTTGATTGCTGAGAGTTGTAGTAGGACTAGAGCCGGCGGGTCACACACTGGGCATGAACAAAATCCCGTAAACTGAATATCTGAACCCAGTCGGCAGTGTGTTCAGTCCAGCTGGACTGTGATCTAAAGGCCTGTGCCAGTCCGAGGCTACCGCAGCCCCGAGGCGGATCAGAGCGTTAGGGCACCGGGCAGCCTCATATCCTTAATCTGATTGTTTTTGTTTTGTTTTGGATAAATATAAATTTTAGGCCATTTTTAGATCCGGCCGAATGTGTTGGTTGGGTCATTGGCAGCTCAGCTCTTCCACTCGCACACAGTCGGGCTGGCATCTGTGCCAACGCTTGGCTCGCTCACTGCCGCCTCTTCCAAAGCATCTCTTGTGTCTCCTCCAACCGCCTCATTGGGCATTTCAGCAAATAGCCAACAACCTGAGAGAGAGCAGCCTTAGTATTATACCCGATACCGGCACCGCCGAGGGATACACAGAACATACAGACCTAGAAATATAATATACAGTGTCTGGTCCTCTGCACTGCTCTTTCTCCCATTTATTTCAATAGATCCATTTGCTCATAGCCTGTACAGAGAGATACCATAAAACTATGGCACATAGGGATTCCCCTGTACTAAGCACAATTCAGCAGGAACAGCCCCCTAAGTTTGCTCATAGCCTGTACAGAGAGATACCATAAAACTATGGCACATAGGGATTCCCCTGTACTAAGCACAATTCAGCAGGAACAGCCCCCTAAGTTTGCTCATAGCCTGTACAGAGAGATACCATAAAACTATGGCAGCATAGGGATTCCCCTGTACTAAGCACAATTCAGCAGGAACAGCCCCCTAAGTTTGCTCATAGCCTGTACAGAGAGATACCATAAAACTATGGCACATAGGGATTCCCCTGTACTAAGCACAATTCTGCAGGAACAGCCCCCTAAGTTTGCCCATAGCCTGTACAGAGAGATACCATAAAACCCAGGGGGCACAGGAGTTTTACAGGTCACAGAGTATAGGGCCAGTCTAATATCAGCATTACTAGCCATGTAAAGGTGTTCTCTATATGAACAGCCCCCTTACAAGGAGGAGAAGATGGAGATTGTGCTTATATGGAGGGACCAGCAGGGGGTGCTCTTGCCTCACAGGACCATTCCTGGAACAGGGATCTTATTCACAGGGGAATTATGAGAATATTGGGTGCTGCATGTCTCATACCCTGATTCTAATCCTAATCCGACCCAACGCAAATTATTATTATTAAGATCCCCAGGGCCCCACAAGTGGCCCCTTATTACTCCAAAGGGCCACACATTGTTATGCTCTTAACAATTTGCTGTGTGAGTTGGTGCTACAACAGTCCCCAAATGGTGGGGTTGGTCCAAATCAATGGACAGCGGGGAGCATTAAAGCCAATCTAGGCCAAGGTGTGTGGCCCCTGGGGGCTTAGTGCTACTTTGGGTCACTGGACCTGCACCATCGTGGGCATAAGAGGAAACCCAAAGCACCCGAGTAATGGGAATTAGATTGAGTTTGCCAAGTCCCAGTTTCTAATGGGTCCAAGCAAAGTTTACCCTGCTATCATGCCAGGTAGACTTACCCTTTAATTAACTAATGATCCCACCCTGCATACAACCATTTTCCGTCATTTGTCCCTAATCCATCTTTGTGGTTTCCTGTGTTTTAGTGACGACCTTCATTCTGCCATGCCAACCCCTAGCAGCACCCATTGCAAGCCTTCTAGAGCTGCAATAGGGCCACAGTACCCTTTGTGGGCAGTAACCATAGGCAGATTTACCCTTTAATGCTACTTTTGTGATGCCCTACCCCCAATTATCCTTTTTTTTTATCAATACATGGCCTTTCCACCAATCAGACCCAGACTGGCAATATTAGGCAATAGGGGCTTCTGTAAGATGCCATAGACAGTCACTATTTATTGGTCCATTTAAATCCCAGTCCAGACCAGCACCAATCCACTGTGGTTCAGCTCTTTTCCCCTTAAGGGGGACCTGTCACCCTAAGAAATAATGCCAAATCCTTTAGTATCATGTTAATTGAACAAAATAAACTTTACTTACACTATAGAAATGATTGAATTTGTTTTTCCTTCAGTTTTGGAATTAACAGCCACAGCCAGAAGGCAGCTGCCATTTTGTAATCATCATTTTGTAATTGAAAAATCTGAGCTGTCAATCATATATTGCATGCCCCGCCTCTAGGCCTTCGTATGCTGTTATTAAGGCAAACTGTGTTTTATCCCAAAATCGTATACATTTGCCATCTGGGTGATATCTAGGAAGTGCTGAATGGAAAATGAAAGTGATTGTAATTGAAAAATCTGAGCTGTCAATCATAGATTGCATGCCCCGCCTCTATGCCTTTGTATGCTGTTATTAAGGCAAACTGTGTTTTATCCCAAAATTGTATACATTTGCCATCTGGGTGATATCTAGGAAGTGCTGAATGGAAAATGAAAGTAATTGTAATTGAAAAATCAGAGCTGTCAATCATATATTGCATGCCCCGCCTCTATGCCTTCGCATGCTGTTATTAAGGCAAACTGTGTTTTATCCCAAAATTGTATACATTTGCCATCTGGGTGATATCTAGGAAGTGCTGAATGGAAAATGAAAGTAATTGTAATTGAAAAATCGGAGCTGTCAATCATATATTGCATGCCCCGCCTCTATGCCTTCGTATGCTGTTATTAAGGCAAACTGTGTTTTATCCCAAAATCGTATACATTTGCCATCTGGGTGATATCTAGGAAGTGCTGAATGGAAAATGAAAGTGATTGTAATTGAAAAATCTGAGCTGTCAATCATAGATTGCATGCCCCGCCTCTATGCCTTTGTATGCTGTTATTAAGGCAAACTGTGTTTTATCCCAAAATTGTATACATTTGCCATCTGGGTGATATCTAGGAAGTGCTGAATGGAAAATGAAAGTAATTGTAATTGAAAAATCAGAGCTGTCAATCATATATTGCATGCCCCGCCTCTATGCCTTCGCATGCTGTTATTAAGGCAAACTGTGTTTTATCCCAAAATTGTATACATTTGCCATCTGGGTGATATCTAGGAAGTGCTGAATGGAAAATGAAAGTAATTGTAATTGAAAAATCGGAGCTGTCAATCATATATTGCATGCCCCGCCTCTATGCCTTCGTATGCTGTTATTAAGGCAAACTGTGTTTTATCCCAAAATCGTATACATTTGCCATCTGGGTGATATCTAGGAAGTGCTGAATGGAAAATGAAAGTAATTGTAATTGAAACATCGGAGCTGTCAATCATATATTGCATGCCCCGCCTCTATGCCTTTGTATGCTGTTATTAAGGCAAACTGTGTTTTATCCCAAAATTGTATACATTTGCCATCTGGGTGATATCTAGGAAGTGCTGAATGGAAAATGAAAGTAATTGTAATTGAAAAATCTGAGCTGTCAATCATATATTGCATGCCCCGCCTCTATGCCTTCGTATAGTGTTATTAAGGCAAACTGTGTTTTATCCCAAAATTGTATACATTTGCCATCTGGGTAATATCTAGGAAGTGCTGATTGGAAAATGAAAGTAATTGTAATTGAAAAATCAGAGCTGTCAATCATATAATGCATGCCCCGCCTCTATGCCTTCGTATAGTGTTATTAAGGCAAACTGTGTTTTATCCCAAAATTGTATACATTTGCCATCTGGGTGATATCTAGGAAGTGCTGATTGGAAAATGAAAGTAATTGTAATTGAAAAATCAGAGCTGTCAATCATATATTGCATGCCCCGCCTCTATGCCTTCGTATAGTGTTATTAAGGCAAACTGTGTTTTATCCCAAAATCGTATACATTTGCCATCTGGGTGATATCTAGGAAGTGCTGAATGGAAAATGAAAGTGATTGTAATTGAAAAATCAGAGCTGTCAATCATATATTGCATGCCCCGCCTCTATGCCTTCGTATACTGTTATTAAGGCAAACTGTGTTTTATCCCAAAATTGTATACATTTGCCATCTGGGTGATATCTAGGAAGTGCTGATTGGAAAATGAAAGTAATTGTAATTGAAAAATCAGAGCTGGCAATATATGATTGACAGCTCAGATTTTTAAATACATTTATAACGGGAATGGATGATTTAATTATAAAAAAAGAATGTTTATTTTCTGCTTTTTATGTGTGGGTGACAGGTCCCCCGGGGGTGACTACTCCCAGCACCCTATCACTGCGGCCCCTTCAAAGCAAATTCAGCCATAGCAGCCACACCTTGTGCAACCACCCCCTGAGTTGGGAAGAAGAGAATAAACAGCCGTAACATTTCTTCCGCACTAAATCAATACATCGGAACCCGTTTCTATCGATACAGCACATAGCAACGGCCACCGGTGCCAACGTTTAATGGAAGCCACGGGCACGTGGAAATTTTATAGGCTTCCCCAGCAGCGAAAAGGAACGGCAGGGCCAGATTAAAGTCCACTTAGCACTCCCCGCATTCTTGGCCGTCTGAGTAGCTCGTACCCTTGCAGGAATTAATATGTAATCTTTCAGGAGGAGCCTCAAGGAACAACAGCCTTTGTCTGAGCTCTGCCTAAATAGGGGCACGAGTGCGGGGTAGAACAATCGCTGTCACACACGGCGGCTCTAACCCAAGCCGGCCCCGCACAGTGCCACTCACTTAATAGCCGGGGGTCTGTTAACCTCTGGGGGCATTACCGGCGCACTGTTATATATTTGTGAGCGGGGTTAGCCCTGAACTAGGTCACCGGTCAGATGGGAAAACACATGACTGCAGTGGGTGCTAAAGATCACCGCATACCTTTTAGCTTCCACCCCAACTAGGTGAGACCAAAGATAGCAACGTTTCAGTTGGTCTTCTTTATAGTTTTTGAATTAGTTGCCTTCTTCTGTTTTATTATTACAGAGAAAAGGGAATCATTTAACCATGAAATAAACCCAATAGGGCTGTTCTGCCCCCAATAAGGGGTAATTATATCTTAGTTGGGATCAAGTACAGGTACTGTTTTATTATTACAGAGAAAAGGGAATCATTTAACCATTAAATAAACCCAATAGGGCTGTTCTGCCCCCAATAAGGGGTAATTATATCTTAGTTGGGATCAAGTACAGGTACTGTTTTATTATTACAGAGAAAAGGGAATCATTTAACCATGAAATAAACCCAATAGGGCTGTTCTGCCCCAATAAGGGGTAATTATATCTTAGTTGGGATCAAGTACAGGTACTGTTTTATTATTACAGAAAAAAAGGAATCATTTAACCATTAAATAAACCCAATAGGACTGTTCTGCCCCAATAAGGAGTAATTATATCTTAGTTGGGATCAAGTACAGGTACTGTTTTATTATTACAGAAAAAAAGGAATCATTTAACCATGAAATAAACCCAATAGGGCTGTTCTGCCCCAATAAGGGGTAATTATATCTTAGTTGGGATCAAGTACAGGTACTGTTTTATTATTACAGAAAAAAAGGAATCATTTAACCATGAAATAAACCCAATAGGGCTGTTCTGCCCCCAATAAGGGGTAATTATATCTTAGTTGGGATCAAGTACAGGTACTGTTTTATTATTACAGAGAAAAGGGAATCATTTAACCATTAAATAAACCCAATAGGGCTGTTCTGCCCCAATAAGGGGTAATTATATCTTAGTTGGGATCAAGTACAGGTACTGTTTTATTATTACAGAGAAAAGGGAATCATTTAACCATTAAATAAACCCAATAGGACTGTTCTGCCCCAATAAGGGGTAATTATATCTTAGTTGGGATCAAGTACAGGTACTGTTTTATTATTACAGAGAAAAGGGAATCATTTAACCATTAAATAAACCCAATAGGGCTGTTCTGCCCCAATAAGGGGTAATTATATCTTAGTTGGGATCAAGTACAGGTACTGTTTTATTATTACAGAGAAAAGGGAATCATTTAACCATTAAATAATCCCAATAGGGCTGTTCTGCCCCAATAAGGGGTAATTATATCTTAGTTGGGATCAAGTACAGGTACTGTTTTATTATTACAGAGAAAAGGGAATCATTTAACCATTAAATAAACCCAATAGGGCTGTTCTGCCCCCAATAAGGGGTAATTATATCTTAGTTGGGATCAAGTACAGGTACTGTTTAAATGCTACAGAGAAAAAGAAAATCATTTCTAAAAATTAGAATCATTTCTTTAAAATAGAGTCTATGGGAGATGGTATTTCCGTAATTTGGAACTTTCTGGATAACGGGTTTTGAATAAGGGATCCTATAGCTGTACTTATCTTTCTGTTCAGCCCCCTCTCCTATTCATATATTCATATATTAGTCACTCTCTCAAACTGCTTCCAGGTTACTAAGGTAAATTGGACCCTAGCAACCAGATAACTGATGAAATTCCAAACTGGAGAGCTGAGCAGCAAAAAGCAAAATAAGTAAAAAAGCTACTCATAATAAAAAAATGATGAGCAATTGCAAATTTCCTCAGTATAGCACTATTTTACATTAACTTTAACAACCCATTTAAAACCTTTTTGTATGTAGACAGTGGTATATAAAAGACACTTTGCAATTTGATTTGGTCTAGAATTGAAACTATCTGCTTGTTAGGGTCATTTGCCCTAGTAACCAACTGAGGGGATGAATAGGGCAGGGGATATTGGTCACCGTACAGCTAGCCAAATTGTCCAAATATCTGATCCTTCAGCGACCAGACAAAACTAATTATCATTACTGTGTGTATGTTGTACAGATATCACATAAATACAAAGCTAGTTTATAACACCCCCAGTGTTGGAGTATTATGGGTTCCCCCTACAGGCAGTAAGTCTGATTAACATATGGACACATGAATGAAAAACCTATATTACGGGCTTTCTCAAAAATGTTGATAGAAATCTGTAGAGAAATGATAATGATAATCTTGCCCATAGCCTTATTGCACCCCTAGGGTACTCAGAGCAGTGGATGGGGGGTGCCTTAATGACATTCAGGGTGCAGTATGGGGTCAGTGTTTATACCTTGAGGTACCTTATCACATGTTCAGTAGGATTCTGCTTGGGGGAATAGTGAGAGCGGCTTGGAATAAGGAGGCCTTGGCCACCAGGCAGGGTTCTATATACTCAACATTCTGCCTATGTTTTGCCCTGGCACCTACACAACTGGGTGGGCAATGTGCCTGGGTAGTAAATCAGGGAAGCAGATCAAGGCCTGCACTTGACATTCCATAACAAAGGAAATCCCAGCTGCAACTGCACCTTGGGAGAGATCAAAGGGAGAAGCTGCGTCTAGAAAGTGACTAGTGAGAATCTAGGGAGCCACAGATAGCTAGAATCTCAGCCATAAAGCAGGGCAGGACTGCTGCTTACAATGGGGGGGATCAGATAGGATCTGTGCCACTGTGACAGAATGCTCTGTTATACAGATAGCTAGAATCTCAGCCATAAAGCAGGGCAGGACTGCTGCTTACAATGGGGGGATCAGATAGGATCTGTGCCACTGTGACAGAATGCTCTGTTATACAGATAGCTAGAATCTCAGCCATAAAGCAGGGCAGGACTGCTGCTTACAATGGGGGGATCAGATAGGATCTGTGCCACTGTGACAGAATGCTCTGTTATACAGATAGCTAGAATCTCAGCCATAAAGCAGGGCAGGACTGCTGCTTACAATGGGGGGATCAGATAGGATCTGTGCCACTGTGACAGAATGCTCTAGAATTATAATGACCCAGTATAAGGGATCTGATGTAGGATGATACTGGGGGATAAATACCCAATATGAGACTATATACAGTATCTGTATGTGCTGGATACAGATGACTGAGATGTTAATATAAGTTTTGTTGTTGTTTCTGGCTCCGTATGTATTTTTATTACCAGGAATCGTCCCCGGGAGCCAAGAAAAATAAAAATGTGCTTAACAGGAGTAACAAAGACCTTGGCTCTTCTCTTATTGGCCTGTTATATCAGAGCAGGTGTACCCCAATTTCCCATAATCCTTAGTGCAGCTGTTGCTACTATAGGGGTCCTGCTCGTGTGTGTGCGAGTCGCTGGCGTTGGCGCAGGCTCGGCCCCCTATAAAGACAAGCGCTCGGCGTATTTGCTGTTCCTGACACTTTATAAAGGCCAGCTCTTACGCTGCCTCCAATTTGTTCTTTACCCCTAGTAAAAATCACAGTGATGTCAGGATTTCAGGAATCTCAGCTTGGACACATAGTGATGGGATCGGGATACATTGTATCGGAGTCGGACCCGGCCTGGGTCAGCGCCAGCTTCGTAAAACAAAGGAACTCAACAAAAGGAATGTATTGTGTGGTGCCAGCACCCAATAAAGGAGATTTGCGGTTGCAGGCAATGTGCCCTCTATGGGGTTTCTGGTAGAGCACCTTGTTAACACCCATGTAGGATCTAATGGGAGCAGTCCTACTGCAAATATGTGAATATGTCACTGGCAGCTGAGGCTGTTGGGATTTGTAGTTCAGTAACAGTTGAAGGGCCACAAGCCCTTTGGTTCTGAGAGTATGATTTAAACATATTGTTACTTACAGCCCCCAGTTTAATAATATGCCATTGTCCCTGGATTCATCACCTCAGTATTGTCTAATGTGTCCCTTTGGTTTCTGTTTCACAGAAAGTCCAGGTTCTGAGTAAGTCTGGGGAGACCCACGGATTCAGTGAGCAGCTCCAGCGACTGTACCACGCTCTTACGGCACCGGCACCGGTAAATCCCAAGGGAGAAGGTAAGAACGTAAGGTACAGTACCATAGCCAACAGCACTAATCTGAGCTTTATAGTACGTGTTCCATGATATGGGAGAGAATGTACCCCCTACTGTAAATTATAAGGATACTGAGGGGTTCTGTGCCCATATAAAGGCACAAGGCTGCAGGCTGAGTTATACAGGGAACTCTGAGTATCACTCATGTATTATAAGGGATAATGTACCCCCTACTGTAAATGATAAGGATATTAGCAGTCACTGAGGGGTTCTGTGCCCATATAAAGGCACAAGGCTGCAGGCTGAGTTATACAGGGAACTCTGAGTATCACTCATGTATTATAAGGGATAATGTACCCCCTACTGTAAATGATAAGGATATTAGCAGTCACTGAGGGGTTCTGTGCCCATATAAAGGCACAAGGCTGCAGGCTGAGTTATACAGGGAACTCTGAGTATCACTCATGTATTATAAGGGATAATGTACCCCCTACTGTAAATGATAAGGATATTAGCAGTCACTGAGGGGTTCTGTGCCCATATAAAGGCACAAGGCTGCAGGCTGAGTTATACAGGGAACTCTGAGTATCACTCATGTATTATAAGGGATACTGTACCCCCTACTGTAAATGATAAGGATATTAGCAGTCACTGAGGGGTTCTGTGCCCATATAAAGGCACAAGGCTGCAGGCTGAGTTATACAGGGAACTCTGAGTATCACTCATGTATTATAAGGGATACTGTACCCCCTACTGTAAATGATAAGGATATTAGCAGTCACTGAGGGGTTCTGTGCCCATATAAAGGCACAAGGCTGCAGGCTGAGTTATACAGGGAACTCTGAGTATCACTCATGTATTATAAGGGATAATGTACCCCCTACTGTAAATGATAAGGATATTAGCAGTCACTGAGGGGTTCTGTGCCCATATAAAGGCACAAGGCTGCAGGCTGAGTTATACAGGGAACTCTGAGTATCACTCATGTATTATAAGGGATAATGTACCCCCTACTGTAAATGATAAGGATATTAGCAGTCACTGAGGGGTTCTGTGCCCATATAAAGGCACAAGGCTGCAGGCTGAGTTATACAGGGAACTCTGAGTATCACTCATGTATTATAAGGGATACTGTACCCCCTACTGTAACTTATTATATTTCATTGTAGTTGAAGTTCTAAGGTACCAAATACATATAAAGTAAATGGTTCCATTTCTTCCAGACGTGGGAGACAGTGACAACCTTCCCCCTGTGGCTGAATCCAATAGGGAAAACACCAACATTCCATTTGGGAAAACAGAACCAACACAGGAGGGAGCAGGTCCAGAAACTTCTCAGGTGGGTTACGTGTGTGCTATGACTGGTTGATACCTGTGTGTTGGAAATAATGTATCTGCCCAACAACTGAAGGGCTGCGGGGAGTTGTAGGGCAGCAGGAGCTGATCATTCGCAGGTAGCCAATGGCTGGCACAGTCCAATCACAGAATAAATGACAGAATTTTTGCTTTTCACTTCGAGGCTTGTGATTCTGCCATTAAGCCTCTTGGTCCTGGTTCAGCTTCTCGCATTGTTTTTCCAATCACTAATTTACTGTTTAGAATTTCATGTGACCAAACGCCCAGCGACTTCACACGGGGGCCCTGGGCTCCGAGCCGCTTCCTGTGACCTTGAGCGAGGCTTGGTATCTCCCCGGGCACATTAAACTCCGATACATTGCTTCTTGTAACAATCTGCGCACCCAGAATAAATACTTTCTGTTGCTGAAAGGAGAGGCTTAACCCTTTGGGTGGCGGCCCTGTCGTGCCCCAGTTATTGGCACTAGGCGTTACTAGGTCATGGAGTTCCATAGAACCTGGAAACTTGCAATCTATGGTGCTGGCACACTGGTACTTCAATGTCAGTACTGTAGATTGTATGATCTATGCCATTTAATGGATTAAAGGCAAAGTAGACCTGCTAATGCAACGGCAGGGTCCAGGTGATTACTAGCAGGTTTGAAACAATGGCACCCACCTGTCTTCCATTGCCTTGGCAGAGTGACAGTGACCCCAAGGTAGTAGAAGTATAGAAATTTTCTATCCAGCATTCGCCCGAAGCCACCACTTCTCAACCCAAGTCCAACCCGGCCCAAGGTTAAAGGAACGCTGTCATGGGAAAACATGTTTGTTACAAAACCCATCAGTTAATAGAGCTTCTCCAGCAGAATCCTGCATTGTAATCTGTTTTTCCCATGGGGCTAGCCATATTCTTCATTTCCCAGGGTGCCACAGCCATGTGACCTGTGCTCTGATAAACTTCAGTCTCACTTTACTACTGCGCTGCAAGTTGGAGTGATATCCCCCCCCCCTCACCCCCAGCAGCCAATCAGCAGAACAATGGGAAGGGAGCAAGATAGCAGCTCCCAGTAGGTATCAGAATAGCACTCAATAGTAAGAAATCCAAGTCCGGCTTGGGACTCCTCCAGTTACATGGGAGTAGGAGAAACAATAGGTTAGCTGAAAGCAGTTCTAATGTGTAGCGCTGGCTCCTTCTGAAAGCTCAGACTCAGGCACACTTTACTGCTGCGCTGCAAGTTGGAGTGATATCCCCCCCCCCTCACCCCCAGCAGCCGATCAGCAGAACAATGGGAAGGGAGCAAGATAGCAGCTCCCAGTAGGTATCAGAATAGCACTCAATAGTAAGAAATCCAAGTCCGGCTTGGGACTCCTCCAGTTACATGGGAGTAGGAGAAACAATAGGTTAGCTGAAAGCAGTTCTAATGTGTAGCGCTGGCTGAAAGCTCAGACTCAGGCACACTTTACTGCTGCGCTGCAAGTTGGAGTGATATCCCCCCCTCACCCCCAGCAGCCGATCAGCAGAACAATGGGAAGGGAGCAAGATAGCAGCTCCCAGTAGGTATCAGAATAGCACTCAATAGTAAGAAATCCAAGTCCGGCTTGGGACTCCTCCAGTTACATGGGAGTAGGAGAAACAATAGGTTAGCTGAAAGCAGTTCTAATGTGTAGCGCTGGCTGAAAGCTCAGACTCAGGCACAATGCACTGAGATGGCGCCTACACACCAATATTACAGCTACAAATACATTTGTTGGTACAAGAATAAAAGGTTAAATGGCAGAGGAAATTATTTGCTATGTAAACAGTGTAATTTAGAAATGAAAAGTATATCATAAAAGTCATGACAGAATCCGTTTAAGCCAATTTTCCGCCTGACTCCTCCCCCTTAGCTGATGTCAGAGAGGGCGTTACAAGGGGCGGGCTCTAACAGTATCATCACCACCCACTAACGAAGAAGCAACCCAGCCGCAGCGCACAAATACAGTCATGTGTCCTGAGAAGTTTAACCCCGGACCTGATGTGCAGGTCATTTATCAGCCTGATCCTGCAGGTTTTGGGTCGGCCCACACATCTCTAAGCCAAGGGTGTTCAAAATAACAATACTAAATATGAATTTAACAGGACGCTGCCATGGGTTTATTGGTTATTTGGTTGTTCCTGCATCCAACTCTCAGCAAGTTGAGGGAGTTGTAGCCTAAAACTGGATAGACTGGCACACAGAAGGGCAAAATAATAGTGAATGTATGGGCACAGGCGCTGCCCGTATAAAGGTATTAACCTGAGTGGAGTCTGCTGTTTGCATTGCCGATCAGCAACACAGCACACCTGGAACACTCCGACCCAAATGGTTCTTTGATCCCTTGCCCACTACTGTCCTGTGACCGCCTCCGCCCTCGTCAGGTCACCGCGCTCAGGAGAAAGACAGGATGAGAGGGAAGCCGGAAAAACCCGCAGCCGCTCGGCCTGGGAACGGGCACAATTGGCAGATCAAGGGTTGTCCCAGAACTGCACCAGCCCTACCCCACACTGGGGCAACTAGATGTTACTGGTCCCCACAGCCAGTTCATTTTAGGGCCTCCTTACAATTTCTAGAGGTTGATCTGTTTTACCAATATATATTGATTGGTTATGTTATTTGCAGCAGAAATAAATTGATATATATAATAAATGAAATATCCAATAAATCCTACAGGGGAAGCAGATGTAATATCCATCCCATTAGTCTGAGGCTATCTCATTGCTATGATAGTTCCTGTAACAATCAATTATTGGGAAGGGGACAGGGAATGATAAGAGGTATCTGGCATCCAATCAGAAGCAATTCCTTGGCCTACTTATAATTGGAAATATATCTTTAACCTACAGGTGCCTCAATCTTCTCTTCCCTGCCTGACCCATCGGCCTCCAACTGCAGCCTCCAAACCCAAAAAGAAGAAGGCAAAGGGACTGTTTACATGATCTTGGGGCCCCCTGGTCAGACTTTTTCCCATGATGCCACCTGTCTGCTCCATCTTTTCACTCTCCAGGCACCTATACAAATACATATGGGGGCTACTGCACTAATTATGGGTGTGCGTGCCTGTGATTAGACAGGGTATATGTTTTAATCTCTTATATAATGCACATTTATCATGATAATAAATTATTTTTGTATTATTGTTGCTACACACTGTCTGGGTAATATCCTTTGCTTAGAATTACATTTTCTTTTATTCTGCTGAAAACGTTTTGGGTTGAATTCCCCCTCAATCTTAATGTATATAAAGATAACACTGAGTGATGGATATTGGCTAAAGGAAGAATCGAGCTGCATGGTCCTGGGGCAACTGAAAGCCATACTGCTTGGCAGCTGAATTCAGAGCAAAGCCTACCTCTTTGGTTTAGACCAAGGCCTGAATATTCAGTATAAAGCAGCTGCCCGTAGGAAAGCTATAGAGGGCCTATAGAGGCGAGCAAGTATATTATAATGGATGATATTAGCCGTAGAGGTGACAGGAGTAGCATGGATAATTACACTGAACTTTGAAGCAAATGTTTCTCATCCCTAGGAAGGTCCCACTGATCAGAAGGCACTGAGACTGGAGGAAAGGAGGTCTCAGCATCAGCACAGGAAGAGTGTCTATACTGTGAAGGCAGTCAGGTTAGAAAATTCCCTACCGTGAGAGCTGCCAATAACTTATACATTTATAAAGTTAAAAAATGTGTTGGATGCCATTCCTGGCCAATGACAGCATATAGATGAGCTCCTGTGTGGTTGCGTTGGCAGCCGTAATGCTGGGCAGTGGTTTTCCTTCTTCTGAATCAGCATAGACTGGGGGGGGGGGGGTGCTTTTAGTCTCACTATGGCTTGTTATTTAGGGGGGAACCTTGATTCCGCATCTCTCCTGGTCAGCCAGGGATTGGCCCTTTAGCCTAAACCACCCATTAACTTAGGGAAGAGGGTGTCACACTCAGAAACTCTTGAGTTTCTAACTTGGTGAAGGTGGTGAACACCAGTTGGTCTTGATCCGATTCGTTGGATACTGAACAATATCAAGTAGTGTATGGCCCCATCACAAGGGTACGAAGATGCTGGTCAGGATCATCTCCCCAGCATATACACAGCTTTGTTTTGTACCCAAAAGCCCTGCCATCTTGTTCTAGCCCAATAGGTCAACATATCAAGGCCACCAAAATCTGATTCATTTAGCTACGGAGGGGATTTGGGTTCTTTGATTATTTGCTAAAATGATGAAATCGTAACCTCTATGAAGACTGTAAGCCCATTGGCATAATACCCATCAGAAATCCCCTGCAGCAGTACTCACTACTATCAAGCGCTTCACTCTACTTTACTTCCTGGTTGTAGAAACAAAGTCCTCCTACTTTTCATCAGGGGGAGGGACTTACTGAAACAGGAGTGCTAAGAAGAACAGGAAAACTGTGACGGAGCAGGAGATCCCTCTACTGGACAGAGGAAATAACTGCATTTTAGGGTGAAGACACACGGAGCTACTTAGTAGCAGCTACTAAACTGCAGAAAATCCCCTATCATAGACAATACTGAGAATTGCCTTAGACAATTATCAGTAAATGACATCAGCATTGTCTATTTTAGTAGCTGCCACTAGTAGCTCCGTGCGTCTTCACCCTAAAGGTAGTGCTGTAAATACATTATTGTAGCAGGTAGTTTGTTGCATGGTTCTACTAAACGTCTTGGGAACTATGTTCCTTATGTCTTTTACTGAAGAAAACCTGTGTATTGTTCTCATAGGATTAAAAAAGGACCTTTTAATTTATCAATATTACTGGCCCTTTAAGGCAGTTGGTTGTGCCGTGCCATGTCTTAGTGCCCCCAACAGAGATTGAACCTTGGAAACCTCTCCTAATGTGATTGGTGAATTCCTGGAGTGAAGCTCCGCCCCTTCAGCAGCAAAGCTTGTGTGCGACGCAGCCCTCTGGTGGGGCAGTTCTGCTTCCTGGGATCAAAATATTTTTGACCCATGCTGACCCCAGGGGCAATAATTAGGATATGGAAGGGTTAAAGAGTGACAAAATGTCGGGTTTGGTTCGTCCAGGAGGGTGGATTTGTCGAATATGTATCCTGCTGAAAAAGGCCGAATCCCGAAGCGGATCCTGGATTCAGTGCATCCCTATCACTAATACACCAGCTGTACATGTGCAATAGGGCAGACTTAGCCCCCCAGTGCTGATACTGACTGAATGCTGATTGGAGAATCATTTTATCTTCAGGGCTGATTAGGGATGCAGTGAATCCAGCATTCGGTTTAGGATTCTGCCTTTTTCTGCAAATTCAGATTTGGTTTGATATTCAGCCAAATCTTTCATGAAGGATTCGGTCGGACTGGGGGGTGCAGGGACCACTGGGGTTTCTACCCATCTTCACCCCCTCCAACCCCCTCCCCTGAGCTCTCCTAAAAGAATCTTACCTGCGGTGCGTTAGCGGAGGGAAACGGGATCACGGGAGCACCCTCGGGGGGATCGGATCTGGGCTGCCAGGACCCATCGGGTTTTTTCCCAGTACCCCGGCAGCCCAGTCCGACGCTGCAGCCGTATCCCAAAATAGTGGATTCTCTGCATCCTTAGGGCTAATACATAGTACTGACTCTGGTCCAATGGCTGTGGGGCTATAGTGCAATTCATATTGGTACCCTGGCACCTCTAATGATGGGAGTCCCCAGTGTGCCACCCAGCTGTACCAGCCTTGCATGATGCCACAGACGCTCGGCCCGGCTGCATTTGGGGGGGTGTCAGTAGGGCAACGGATCCATTATGGAAAGGTAACATAAAGTTCAGCGTATTCGAGTTCCGAGGCCTCTGTGGAACTGAACGGGATTCCAGAACCCATAGCCCCTTCCGCCCCGTGCCATATGCCAGCCGAGTGATACAATTCCTAGAGGATCCAGCTGTTAACCCCTAAGAGCCAGGGGCAGAGAGAGAGCCTTTGAGCGAGGCATTAACCCCGCGGTTAGGATGTTATTTTTGGCAGGCCACTTTAAACTTCAGACTAACAGGAACGTTGGCCCTTGGTTGTAAATAGTGGCTTTGCTGGATTTCTCTTTGGCTCACACAGTATTCCAATAATACGGCCCAGGAGTTACCCCCCCCCATCTCCCACAGCTGCCCCACCCTGCTAATTTGTCACTTTTTTTTTTATCTAGTGGTTTTGGGGGAGCCGAGCTGGTTTAAAGGTTTCTTTGATTGGTTAGGGAGTATTTTTAGAATGGGGATAACAAGGGCAGTGAATGAACAAGGCTCGCGGAGAGGCAGTCTCGCTGCTGGCGGGACCTGGTGTCCCCATTTTTCCGGCTTTCCCCCTCATTAGGGCACTCTCCCTCCTCCTCTGTCGGAGACAGCTGGGCTAGCGCGTTGGGGATCGTGCATAGGACACCGGTGTGTGTGCAGAACAGAAGCACCAGAATCCAGAGGTCAAGGAGGGTTTTATTAGGGTTAAACCGCACCTTATAATGAGTTATTTATATACCAATTCCCCCTTAACCCTTTGCTACCCGCTGCAAGATCAGCAGTGTGCCCTGGTTAATAAGGGGGCCTAATGTTCATTCGATCATTGTTTAATACCAACACTAACGGGCGCAAGAGCCCTATGGGGTGCAAAATTACAACCATTAGGGCCCATACACTAACACTTGCACCCATGGCATTACTGAGTATTGCACCCTAAAAACCCATTGCAACCCATTACACTGTGATCTTGGACACCCAAACAAATACAGGGCTTGCTAGCACCTTGCACCCACTGAGTGACATTCAAGCTAGGGGCGTCCATGGGCATCAGGCCTGCCGGTACTTTGCCCCATTGCCCGTGGGGCTTAAATTATACCACTGGCCTGGAGCCCCACATCCCTGACCCTGTTTAACTCGAGAGACTGACCCTGACTGTGTGGCATAAGTTCAGACTGTCAGACTGGGGCTTTGGTCATTTTACAGTCTGGGCTGCCATATTGATTGTTGCTCTTTGTTTTATACTGTACCTATTTTCTGTGGCTATCAGAGGCCACTTGTCTCCGTTGTTTAGTAGCCAGATTCCTGATCTTATCAATGCCCAGGTATAAGCCGCAGCCACTATCCCTGCCCACCTTGCGCATAGGGGGTCTGGATTCAGCAGAAGCACTGCAGCCTGTTTTTCTTCACTCAGCCACTAGGGGACTCTGGTAGGTTCACTTTTACTAATGGGCACCCATACTATTCTATTAGGGCAGGGGCACATGGGTTGCATTCCCTGTTGGGTTTCTTATTGTCGGCCAAATGCGCAAAATCACTGGTACCTGTAACAACTACACCCTATTGTTAGGGCTTTTAGGGGCCATTGGAGGGAGACAAGCATTTTGGCCCCTGGCTGCAAAAGCTGCAATCAGCACAACACCCTCAAATTGTCCCCATATTGTATTCCATTAAGGTTGAGGCCAAATGTATTGTTTACTGCCCTCTGTTGCATAGGGGGTCCTGTTATATATATATATATATATATATATATATATATATATATATATATATATATATATATATATATATATATATAAAATAATCATCTGTGGCCAGCACACCCTTCAATGTTTCATCAAAAAAATTTTTTATTGTAGATATATTGTTAAAACCAACGTTTCGGTCCTTATTAGGACCTTTCTCAAGGATATTTGGACTGGGCCACCGGGACACCGGGAAAAACACGGTGGGCCCAGACCCGACCCTTGCCGGTGCTCCCCCTCCGAGTGTTCCTGCCCTGACGTGTTAAACTTATGCGCACTCAGGGGAGGATGTTGGGTGGGGGACCCTGCTGGGGGGAAGGTGGGAGTTAGGGGGTGCGGGGAATGCGGCCGGCAGGGGCACCCTGCATCCCCCCTGGTTTGTGGGACCCCCCTGCAGAGGAACTTTCAGGGGCCCCCACCATTTATATTAGAGAGGTGCATGGCGGTAACCTGAAAGCAGTGGCAGCAGGCGCTTGTAGGTCCCCTCAGATGCCGGCGGCAGTGTGGCCCTTCAGGACATGGGGCCCCCCTGCATTGTGGGGTCTGCAGGGGGCTTATTTTTGCCACTGATAGGGGATCTCTCCGGGGCAGCTACCCTTTACTATAAAGGAATGAACTGAATGCTGCTGGCGGTTGCACTGTGGGTTCCGACTATCGCTGCACGTGACGCCGGGCCCAGGCCACAAAGCAATTAGCTGTGAGCCCATTTGGCAGGAGCGACATTGTCGAGTAGCAGAGGAAGTAATGTAAGGGAGTCAGTAGCGGCCGGACAGGATCTGTGTGCCATGCACTGCCAATGCAGCTGGGAGATAGGGGGGAGATAGGGGGTTATCAGAGCCCACAGCGCTTCCTGCAGCCCTGGAACCCTGCCGCCACCGCTGTCTGACTCATCACTCCCCGCACACTAACACTTTTTCTATGACTTTACTTTTTTCTCTCAACCTTTTTTTTTGTTTTTTTTTTTGGGGGGGTAGGATTTTTTCAACCTTTGTTAGAAAGAGAAAATTCTGCATTATATGAAAATGGGAATAATTGGAAGGTCAGGAGCAAAAGCTGAAGGGTACGAAAGTATCAGAGCTCTGACTCCAAGTATCACTCATGTATTATAAGGGATAATGTACCCCCTACTGTAAATGATAAGGATATTAGCAGTCACTGAGGGGTTCTGTGCCCATATAAAGGCACAAGGCTGCAGGCTGAGTTATACAGGGAACTCTGAGTATCACTCATGTATTATAAGGGATAATGTACCCCCTACTGTAAATGATAAGGATATTAGCAGTCACTGAGGGGTTCTGTGCCCATATAAAGGCACAAGGCTGCAGGCTGAGTTATACAGGGAACTCTGAGTATCACTCATGTATTATAAAGGATAATGTACCCCCTACTGTAAATGATAAGGATATTAGCAGTCACTGAGGGGTTCTGTGCCCATATAAAGGCACAAGGCTGCAGGCTGAGTTATACAGGGAACTCTGAGTATCACTCATGTATTATAAAGGATAATGTACCCCCTACTGTAAATGATAAGGATATTAGCAGTCACTGAGGGGTTCTGTGCCCATATAAAGGCACAAGGCTGCAGGCTGAGTTATACAGGGAACTCTGAGTATCACTCATGTATTATAGGGATAATGTACCCCCTACTGTAAATGATAAGGATATTAGCAGTCACTGAGGGGTTCTGTGCCCATATAAAGGCACAAGGCTGCAGGCTGAGTTATACAGGGAACTCTGAGTATCACTCATGTATTATAAGGGATAATGTACCCCCTACTGTAAATGATAAGGATATTAGCAGTCACTGAGGGGTTCTGTGCCCATATAAAGGCACAAGGCTGCAGGCTGAGTTATACAGAGAACTCTGAGTATCACTCATGTATTATAAGGGATAATGTACCCCCTACTGTAAACAATAAGGATATTAGCATCATTAGTTCATTGTTCCCTGTATATTATGCTACAATATATTTAGAAATATCTACCTGTTTTCCTATCTTTGTAAAGACACTAAATTTGGGAAACAAACCAAAGAGCTTCCTCCAGCTCACTCATGGTCAGCCTGGGCAGCCAATGGGTTAAAGGGTTAAAGGCTTATAGATCCCAATCAGTCGGATCTCCCGTGGCACCAGGTACCCTTTCCTGGAACTGAGTCTTATGAAATTCTGCACATTAAGTCAATATTTTCAACCCGCTAGAAATGTATTTGGAATACAGAAAAGGCCTAGAACCTACTATAAACAGTAGTACCAATTAAAGGGGAAGTATGCCTTTCATTCCACATGTGAGTGTAGCACCTCCTTTGGGCTTTTCCATCCCGTGGCAACACCTCTTTTTTGTCCATTTTTTTGACGAATCTCTGCTTCTTTGGGATCATTGGGACAAGATGCAAACGCCATAACTAGAGAGGGAACAAGCAAGCAGCGAGCGTCTGGGGAGAGAGATGGATCGAGCAGCAGTGATGGCAACAGTGCAGGGATTTGGTGTGCCGTCTGGTTCTGAAGAGAATGAATGTTCTGGGCTCACTACAGCTGCACTAAGGGAAACACTATGGCACCTCCTACCCATATGTATAAATACAAATATACAGTGAAGGAATGTTCTGGGCACACAATAAGCTGTACCCCCATACTGTACTGTCTAAGGGAAACACTATGGCACCTCCTACCCATATGTATAAATACAAATATACAGTGAAGGAATGTTCTGGGCACACAATAAGCTGTACCCCCATACTGTACTGTCTAAGGGAAACACTATGGCACCTCCTACCCATATGTATAAATACAAATATACAGTGAAGGAATGTTCTGGGCACACAATAAGCTGTACCCCCATACTGTACTGTCTAAGGGAAACACTATGGCACCCCCTACCCTTATGTATAAATACAAATATACAGAGAAGGAATGTTCTGGGCACACAATAAGCTGTACCCCCATACTGTACTGTCTAAGGGAAACACTATGGCACCTCCTACCCATATGTATAAATACAAATATACAGTGAAGGAATGTTCTGGGCACACAATAAGCTGTACCCCCATACTGTACTGTCTAAGGGAAACACTATGGCACCCCCTACCCTTATGTATAAATACAAATATACAGAGAAGGAATGTTCTGGGCACACAATAAGCTGTACTCCCATACTGTACTGTCTAAGGGAAACACTATGGCACCCCCTACCCATATGTATAAATACAAATATACAGAGAGGGAATGTTCTGGGCACACAATAAGCTGTACCCCCATACTGTACTGTCTAAGGGAAACCCTATGGCACCCCCTACCCATATGTATAAATACAAATATACAGAGAAGGAATGTTCTGGGCACACAATAAGCTGTATCCCCATACTGTACTGTCTAAGGGAAACACTATGGCACCCCCTACCCATATGTATAAATACAAATATACAGAGAAGGAATGTTCTGGGCACACAATAAGCTGTATCCCCATACTGTACTGTCTAAGGGAAACCCTATGGCACCCCCTACCCATATGTATAAATACAAATATACAGAGAAGGAATGTTCTGGGCACACAATAAGCTGTACCCCCATACTGTACTGTCTAAGGGAAACACTATGGCACCCCCTACCCATATGTATAAATACAAATATACAGAGAAGGAATGTTCTGGGCACACAATAAGCTGTACCCCCATACTGTACTGTCTAAGGGAAACACTATGGCACCCCCTACCCATATGTATAAATACAAATATACAGAGAAGGAATGTTCTGGGCACACAATAAGCTGTACCCCCATACTGTACTGTCTAAGGGAAACACTATGGCACCCCCTACCCATATGTATAAATACAAATATACAGAAAAGGAATGCCCTGGGCACACAGCAGACTATACTGTACATGGCACAGACCAACTAGCTCACCAGAAACAGGGAATTGACTGCCCCATAATTTCTACTTGGCATCTTAGAGCCTTCTGGGAGTTGTAGTTTCTAGGCTCTTATGGATCCCAGGAGAACCCAGTTTCCTGTGAATCAGTCCCTTGGGCACGGCCCCTGGCACCTAAGCAGTTAACAGACTGTGCTGCCTTCGCTCCATACAGGGTGTTTTACTATTTTTTGTGCACGCTGGCAAGTCCAGGGGAAGCCCATCCCTGCCCGGCATTGTTGTTTAACTGAGTTAATCAGATCATTTAATCCTGTTGTGGAAATATTGGGCCTCATATTAAAACAATAGGGACCAGAGCGAGTTGTGGTTAAACTGTAACCAGCGCCGGTGCGGTGCTCGGCCTCAACCTTTATCCCAAAGGGCCAGAGTCCCCGGCGGCCGTGTTGTGTCTATGGGCGATGCTGCCTGATAAGGGGGAGGAAGGATCTGGGCACGGAGAGGCCAAACTTCAGGCTGCTTATTCGCACCTTTCCCACCCTGCGCTAAGTGCACCTATTTTCAGACTCGGGCGACAAAAACAGCCAATTATAGTACGTGCCCCTTAGCTGGGGTCAATGTGCTGCGACACAGGAGGTGAAACGCGTGGGCCGGGCAGCAAGGTTACCCGGGGGGGGGGGTAACGCTCTTCTAACACCGTACGGGGGCGGGCGGTCCCAGGGAGATTGCTGCTGCCAAATACAGATGAGACGTAAACAGCTGAGTGAAAGGTTGAACTTGATAGAAGGATTGGGTCTTTTTTCACTTTTGCCTATTGTGTGACTGTGTCATTGGTCGTCTTTATTATGGCTTTGTCTGTGCCTCTAATTCTTTCACTCATTTCTCAGAGAAATGAAATTTCCTTAATGTTCTTTTGGCACTTCTCTTCCTTGTATCCCTCGTCCTTCCTATTCACAATAAAATATTGGCACTTTACTAATGACCTACTGAATCCTCAGTGACTGCTAATATCCTTATCATTTACAGTAGGGGGTACATTATCCCTTATAATACATGAGTGATACTCAGAGTTCCCTGTATAACTCAGTCTGCAGCCTTGTGCCTTTATATGGGGGGCACAGAACCCCTCAGTGACTGCTAATATCCTTATCATTTACAGTAGGGGGTACATTATCCCTTATAATACATGAGTGATACTCAGAGTTCCCTGTATAACTCAGCCTGCAGCCTTGTGCCTTTATATGGGCACAGAACCCCTCAGTGACTGCTAATATCCTTATCATTTACAGTAGGGGGTACATTATCCCTTATAATACATGAGTGATACTCAGAGTTCCCTGTATAACTCAGCCTGCAGCCTTGTGCCTTTATATGGGCACAGAACCCCTCACTGATTGCTAATATCCTTATCATTTACAGCTGGGGGTACATTATTCCCTATATAACTATAGTATGGCACACACAGTGGTGATTGGTTAGTTTAACCCCGTGTTTATTTGGCTTCGGGCTCGTAGTTACTGGGTTCCCACAGTGCCTGTGGTTAACAGGTGCCATAATGCAGGGATTGTATCTGGCAGGGAGGGGGGGGGGCGTGGGACAGGGAACGGCAGGGTTGGGGCCGCTGGGTAAGACAAGGGTGCGGCCGCCCCAGCAGGAACTTCATTTCACATCTCTTACAATCCCATAAAATTCGGGGACGGAGAAGCTCTTTCAACTTTTCCACTGAGAAACCAACATGTTTCCATCCAGCGGCCGCTCGGGGTACAATTCCCAGTTGGGCTGACAGTGGAATGATGGGAGTTGTAGTTCTGTGCCGGGGGTATAATCCAGGGCAGATCTGCCAATCACAGACCAGGGATGCAGCGAAGTGTCCCAGGGAAAATACCCTCAGCTCCACTGTCAATTAAATACCCGCCAGTGAGAGATAAGTGTCACTTTGGGAGTTTACTCAGGTACCAAGGGGGTAGATTCTGATTGGCTACAGACTTTACCATACACTATTAGATACTGGCCTATAAATGCATTGCATGAATGTTATTGGCCAGCAGGCGTGCATATGATTCAATTGCCTATTATCTCTCTGAATCCATAATGTACCAGATTCTGTATCATCAGTGTCTGCCCAATGGGAGCAATTCCTGTTCTTATTAAATCTGTTCCATTGGGGACACTGATAGGCTCCCCAACTACTCTAGTAATGTCCTGTGTGATTGGCTATGTGGCTATTATCCCCCCACTGGTACTATAGGCACCATCTCTCCCTACTATACCTGCTATCCCACAGCCCCAGTCCCTTCCCAGAGGCTATTATCCCCCCACTGCTACTATAGGCACCATCTCTCCCTACTATACCTGCTATCCCACAGCCCCAGTCCCTTCCCAGAGGCTATTATCCCCCCACTGCTACTATAGGCACCATCTCTCCCTACTATACCTGCTATCCCACAGCCCCAGTCCCTTCCCAGAGGCTATTATCCCCCCACTGCTACTATAGGCACCATCTCTCCCTACTATACCTGCTATCCCACAGCCCCAGTCCCTTCCCAGAGGCTATTATCCCCCCACTGCTACTATAGGCACCATCTCTCCCTACTATACCTGCTATCCCATAGCCCCAGTCCCTTCCCAGAGGCTATTATCCCCCCACTGCTACTATAGGCACCATCTCTCCCTACTATACCTGCTATCCCACAGCCCCAGTCCCTTCCCAGAGGCTATTATCCCCCCACTGCTACTATAGGCACCATCTCTCCCTACTATACCTGCTATCCCACAGCCCCAGTCCCTTCCCAGAGGCTATTATCCCACTGCTACTATAGGCACCATCTCTCCCTACTATACCTGCTATCCCACAGCCCCAGTCCCTTCCCAGAGGCTATTATCCCCCCACTGCTACTATAGGCACCATCTCTCCCTACTATACCTGCTATCCCACAGCCCCAGTCCCTTCCCAGAGGCTATTATCCCCCCCACTGCTACTATAGGCACCATCTCTCCCTACTATACCTGCTATCCCACAGCCCCAGTCCCTTCCCAGAGGCTATTATCCCACTGCTACTATAGGCACCATCTCTCCCTACTATACCTGCTATCCCACAGCCCCAGTCCCTTCCCAGAGGCTATTATCCCCCCACTGCTACTATAGGCACCATCTCTCCCTACTATACCTGCTATCCCACAGCCCCAGTCCCTTCCCAGAGGCTATTATCCCCCCACTGCTACTATAGGCACCATCTCTCCCTACTATACCTGCTATCCCACAGCCCCAGTCCCTTCCCAGAGGCTATTATCCCCCACTGCTACTATAGGCACCATCTCTCCCTACTATACCTGCTATCCCACAGCCCCAGTCCCTTCCCAGAGGCTATTATCCCCCCACTGCTACTATAGGCACCATCTCTCCCTACTATACCTGCTATCCCACAGCCCCAGTCCCTTCCCAGAGGCTATTATCCCCCACTGCTACTATAGGCACCATCTCTCCCTACTATAGCTTGTATCCCACATTACCCCCAGTACAGGGAGGGGAATGGGGGAGAGAGGCCCAGTGACAGCCCCTATTCCCAGGCATGACTGAGGAGGGGACAGTGACAGTGACAGCGGTGCCCCAGAGGGGGCGGTGCCGGTACAAGTGAGTGTGAGCTCCCCAGACCCGGGGTAAGGCCGCCCCCTCCCTCCTGCGCTCCATGTGCCAAAACAAACCGCCTTTCCTATTTATTGCGGCCGGACAGTGGCGGCTCCTGGGCACAAGCACCGGCTGCTCCTCACTCAGCGCAGGAAGGTACCGGCCGGGAGAGACGGATCAGCCGGAGCCGCCAATACAGCGATCTGTGCCGGAGCCCAGTGACACCTGCGCCGCCTGCACCACAGGACAAGCCCGGGCTACTCCCCCTGGGACCGGGGGGCACAGTGACAGGAGTCCGGGATACAGAACCGCTTCTTCAGGAGCAGAAAGCGCCAGAGTCCAAGTGCGCCCCTTTATCCGGGGAGGCAGGGAAACCGGGATACAGTTTCATCCCCTGGAGCTTAGTGTCAAAATCGGACTAGTGACCTCCAGCCTTGGGGGCTACAAAGGGAGGGTTACCCAACCCAGAACGCTGCCCAGTAACCGGGCACAGTGGTACCAGCCGGACCCCAGAGACCACTCACTCCCCGATCCTTCCCGGAGCGCAGTGTCACCGCCGGGGACTCTATAACCCGCAGAGACAGAGCCCATAGCGGGGCGCAGCGCTGGATCCCGGGATAGCGCTACCGGAGCGCACAGGGGGGGACCCATTGGCACAGCGGGCAGACACCTGTCCCAGGGGCGCAGTGACACCGGCTGGGGACCCCTATCCCGGCGGCTCCGAGTGACTCCCCGGGCGCTGTAGCTCCCACTGGCTGGGGGTGAGGAGGTGTCGGGCGGCGGATGGAGCTGCCCTGATCGGCAGCCCAGGGAGCCCCAGCCGCCCCATGCAGTTGCCCCGGGTTGTGCTGCTGCTCTGCGGCGCTGCGCTGCTCCTGAGCGGGGCGGTGCGGGGTTGCGGGCCGGGAAGGGTGGTCGGCAGGAGGCGCAGACCCACCAAGCTCAGCCCGCTCTCCTACAAGCAGTTCAGCCCGAATGTGCCCGAGAAAACCCTGGGGGCCAGCGGCAGGTACGAGGGGAAGATTTCCCGCAACTCCGAGCGCTTCAAGGAACTCACCCCCAACTACAACCCGGACATTATATTCAAGGACGAGGAGAATACGGGGGCGGACCGGCTCATGACCCAGGTGAGCGGCGGGTTACGGGGCGAGTTATGGGGCAATAGGGTGGGTATTGTGTGGGGACTGGGGGTCGCACATGGGGCAACTAGGGGGAGTGGGAGCGCAGGGGAAGGCACTGAGGGGCTCCTGGTGTGTGTGGGGGGGTCCTGGTGTATTGGGGGGGGGGTCCCTAGGAACGCAGGTGAGGAGACTGGAAAACATGGGAGACACATTAGAATAATGGAAGGTACAGTTGAGGATCTGGGGGCAGGGGAAATAGGTGAGGGGACACAGGTTGGAGATAAATGTGTGGGGACTGGGAGGGTAATGGGATGAGCAGGGGGGAGAATTGGGAGACACAGGGTAATGGGAGACACAGGGTGCAGGTAATGGGAGACACAGGGTGCAGGTAATGGGAGACACAGGGTGCAGGTAATGGGGGACACAGGGTGCAGGTAATGGGGGACACAGGGTGCAGGTAATGGGGGACACAGGGTGCAGGTAATGGGGGACACAGGGTGCAGGTAATGGGGACACAGGGTGAAGGTAATGGGAGACACAGGGTGCAGATAATGGGGGACACATGGTGCAGGTAATGGGAGACACAGGGTGCAGGTAATGGGGGACACGGTGCAGGTAATGGGGGACACAGGGTGCAGGTAATGGGGGATACAGGGTGCAGGTATTGGGGGACACAGAGTGAAGGTAATGGGGGCACAGGGTGCAGGTAATGGGGGACACAGGGTGCAGGTAATGGGGGACACAGGGTGCAGGTAATGGGAGACACAGGGTGCAGGTAATGGGGGACACAGGGTGCAGGTAATGGGAGACACAGGGTGCAGGTAATGGGGGACACAGGGTGCAGGTAATGGGAGACACAGGGTGCAGGTAATGGGGGACACAGGGTGCAGGTAATGGGGGACACAGGGTGCAGGTAATGGGAGACACAGGGTGCAGGTAATGGGGGACACAGGGTGCAGGTAATGGGAGACAGAGGGTGCAGGTATTGGGAGACACATGGTGCAGGAAATGGGGGACACAGGGTGCAGGTAATGGGAGACACAGGGTGCAGGTAATGGGGGACACAGGGTGCAGGTAATGGGGGACACAGGGTGCAGGTAATGGGGGACACAGGGTGCAGGTAATGGGAGACACAGGGTGCAGGTAATGGGAGATACAGGGTGCAGGTAATGGGGACACAGGGTGCAGGTAATGGGAGACACAGGGTGCAGGTAATGGGGGCACAGGGTGCAGGTAATGGGGACACAGGGTGCAGGTAATGGGAGACACAGGGTGCAGGTAATGGGAGACACAGGGTGCAGGTAACGGGAGACACAGGGTGCAGGTAATGGGAGACACAGGGTGCAGGTAATGGGGGGCACAGGGTGCAGGTAATGGGGGACACAGGGTGCAGGTAATGGGAGACACAGGGTGCAGGTAATGGGAGACACAGGGTGCAGGTAATGGGAGACACAGGGTGCAGGTAATGGGAGACACAGGGTGCAGGTAATGGGAGACACAGGGTGCAGGTAATGGGGGGCACAGGGTGCAGGTAATGGGAGACACAGGTGTGAGTTTTGGGCACTGGAGAGAGAAGTTGGCTAAGTGACATGCATGTGGTTTAGGTGCTCGGTTCTAATTCCATTTACTCACTTTCTGCCTGTAACTAGCTAATATGGTGCCTATGCCCCTGCCAGCCATTCTATAGACTGCTATCGCATACACAGAAAAGGATGAGTCCCATCCAGTCACCCATAATCACCTTCCAAGGAGCAGTGTCAGAAAATACCATCAAATTGTCACTTTTACTTAACCTTTAGTGTTCATTAATAATAGAATTAAAACTGCACGTACCCCCCACACACCAATCAGTAAGGGAGGACTGAGCCTGTTGATAACTCCCAGAGGGATCAGTGATACAAATAATGGTTTCCCAGTCTTTATTGGCTGCTATCAGCCCCGTTTATTTACCCCATTCCGACTAAACTAGGGCCCCCTGGGTGCCATATATCTGACTTTATGCCGTGCCGCCGTCCCACAGCCCTAATAGAATCGCCCTCCCTTAGTTAGTGCTCATTGTACATTATACGTGCGGTTTCATTTCTAATTAAAGGGGATATAAACCCAAAAGTAACATCCCAGTAAAAGAATATGTCATTCTAAGCACTGCCTTGTCTGGCGAAGAGTTAACTTCTGGTACATTGCAGCAAGAGTCAGAACCGGCAGTGCAGAGAATAGCACGGGGCACACACACATACTGATTTCATTAGCAATTAAATATACAAATAACTTTCAAATCAATGAAATTATATCGGGAAGTTGATTAGAAGTACATTTGCTTTCATTATGAAAAGCTTTATAAGTTGTTTGGGTATGTCTGGCTGGTCCTTTTTGCTGGTTTGTTTAAAAGGTTTCCCTTAGTTTTACAAGGAGACACAGGAAGGTGAATTATCCTGATTTATGGAATTACTGTATAACATGAATTGAAGAGAAAACCCTCAGTACAGGTATGGGATCCGTTATCCAGAAAGCTCCGAATTACAGAAAGGCCATCTCCCATAGACTCCATTATAAGCAAATAATTTTAATTTTTAAAAATGATTTCCTTTTCTCTGTAATAATAAAACAGTACCTGTACTTGATCCCAACTAAGATATTATTACCCCTTATTGGGGGCAGAACAGCCCTATTGGGTTTATTTCATGGTTAAATGATTCCCTTTTCTCTGTAATAATAAAACAGTACCTGTACTTGATCCCAACTAAGATATAATTACCCCTTATTGGGGCAGAACAGCCCTATTGGGTTTATTTCATGGTTAAATGATTCCCTTTTCTCAGTAATAATAAAACAGTACCTGTACTTGATCCCAACTAAGATATAATTACCCCTTATTGGGGCAGAACAGCCCTATTGGGTTTATTTAATGGTTAAATGATTCCCTTTTCTCTGTAATAATAAAACAGTACCTGTACTTGATCCCAACTAAGATATAATTACCCCTTATTGGGGGCAGAACAGCCCTATTGGGTTTATTTAATGGTTAAATGATTCCCTTTTCCCTGTAATAATAAAACAGTACCTGTACTTGATCCCAACTAAGATATAATTACCCCTTATTGGGGGCAGAACAGTCCTATTGGGTTTATTTAATGGTTAAATGATTCCCTTTTCTCTGTAATAATAAAACAGTACCTGTACTTGATCCCAACTAAGATATAATTACCCCTTATTGGGGGCAGAACAGCCCTATTGGGTTTATTTAATGGTTAAATGTTTTTTAATAGACCTAAGTTATGAAGATCCAAATTACAGAAAGATCCCTTATCTGGAAAACCCCAGGTCCCATACCTGTACCAGAATTTTTGAAGCTAACGATTTCCCGTATCTTTGTGTTGCAATGAGACGCAAATTCCTGCAGGTCTGATTGGCTGCCAGCTGGTCAGAAGACACACGGAGCAACTTGTCGCGGCTACTAAAATAGACAATGCTGATCATTAACTGATAATTGTCTGTACGTGTGTTTAGCAGAGGCAATTCTCAGTATTGTCTATGGCAGGGGATTTTCTGGGGTTTAGTAGCTGTGACAAGTAGCTGCTACTAAGTAGCTCAGTGTGTCTTCACCCTCATTGTGATTCTATAGACAGCGCTGGGCAATGTGGAGCAGTGAATGGAAAGTATCCTTGTGCTGCAGATACACAGTGCTGGTATGGCTTTACTTATGGCTTTAGAAATAGTATCTCAGTCAACATAACATCTTTGGATTTTCCTTTTCTTATATTCCTGTTGCTTCTTAATGACCTTCTTACTGTAACCAGTTTTTTCTTACTAAATATATTCAGTTTTCATACAGTTATATATATATTGTAAAAACTGCTGTGGAGAATTGCTGTAGTTAGAATCTCAGCCATAAAGCAGGGCAGGACTGCTGCTTACAATGGGGGGATCAGATAGGATCTGTGCCACTGTGACAGAATGCTCTGTTATACAGATAGCTAGAATCTCAGCCATAAAGCAGGGCAGGACTGCTGCTTACAATGGGGGGGGATCAGATAGGATCTGTGCCACTGTGACAGAATGCTCTGTTATACAGATAGCTAGAATCTCAGCCATAAAGCAGGGCAGGACTGCTGCTTACAATGGGGGGATCAGATAGGATCTGTGCCACTGTGACAGAATGCTCTGTTATACAGATAGCTAGAATCTCAGCCATAAAGCAGGGCAGGACTGCTGCTTACAATGGGGGGATCAGATAGGATCTGTGCCACTGTGACAGAATGCTCTGTTATACAGATAGCTAGAATCTCAGCCATAAAGCAGGGCAGGACTGCTGCTTACAATGGGGGGATCAGATAGGATCTGTGCCACTGTGACAGAATGCTCTGTTATACAGATAGCTAGAATCTCAGCCATAAAGCAGGGCAGGACTGCTGCTTACAATGGGGGGATCAGATAGGATCTGTGCCACTGTGACAGAATGCTCTGTTATACAGATAGCTAGAATCTCAGCCATAAAGCAGGGCAGGACTGCTGCTTACAATGGGGGGATTAGATAGGATCTGTGCCACTGTGACAGAATGCTCTGTTATACAGATAGCTAGAATCTCAGCCATAAAGCAGGGCAGGACTGCTGCTTACAATGGGGGGGGATCAGATAGGATCTGTGCCACTGTGACAGAATGCTCTGTTATACAGATAGCTAGAATCTCAGCCATAAAGCAGGGCAGGACTGCTGCTTACAATGGGGGGATCAGATAGGATCTGTGCCACTGTGACAGAATGCTCTGTTATACAGATAGCTAGAATCTCAGCCATAAAGCAGGGCAGGACTGCTGCTTACAATGGGGGGGGGGGGGGGGGGGGGGTCAGATAGGATCTGTGCCACTGTGACAGAATGCTCTGTTATACAGATAGCTAGAATCTCAGCCATAAAGCAGGGCAGGACTGCTGCTTACAATGGGGGGATCAGATAGGATCTGTGCCACTGTGACAGAATGCTCTGTTATACAGATAGCTAGAATCTCAGCCATAAAGCAGGGCAGGACTGCTGCTTATAGTGTTGATGTCAGACAGTGACTAAGCACCTATCTGTGGATCTCTGGGTTTGATATCTCTGATCTGGATCTTTTTCCAATGACAAACAGAACAATTCTCCTGAATGGGTTTTCCCTGCTCCCTGTGAAGCCAACAGGCAGAATGGAGTCACTTGCCCAGGGGGGTCCCGGCTCGCACCACAGGGGCAGCTTTTGCCTTTCATAAAGAGGAAAAAACAAACTGACAAATGAGATTATTTGGTGCAGTTTGCCCCCCCCCCCTCCTGTTGGCAGTGACCATAAGGTTTTAGTTGGTTCTTATGTGAGGGGTAATTGTAGTTCAGCAACAGCTACAGAGCTGCATTATCGAGATTTCTCAGATAAAATAAAATGACCGCCCTTTATGTTTATTGCTGATATTGGGAATTCAATATAAATAAGTCAGCCAATCAGGTTTTAGCATATACAGAGAAAGATCACATGTAGAATAGCTGCCAGAATCCACTTCAACCAATCAGGCATTTCCAAGAGAAAACAGAGGGCGGGGAATTAATTAACCAATAAGAAACAATATTTATTATAAGGAAATAAAGTCATTGGTCATTTGTATTTTATTGTGGATATTCTAATGGCTGTTATACTAATGCTTAAGGCTGGCTAAGGATGCTGGGAGTTTTAAGCATATAATAGGGGGGAAGTTAACTGACTGCTTCTTGTGTCCAGGGGGGGCAGTCCAAGGCACAATTGGAAAAGGTAAGTAGCACCCCGTTATTAGGGAGTCGCACCGGACCCCCTATACCCCTGGGCCCTCTGTACCCCTGGGCCCTCTGTACCCCTGGGCCCTCTGTACCCCTGGGCCCCCTATACCCCTGGGCCCTCTATACCCCTGGGCCCTCTATACCCCTGGGCCCTCTATACCCCTGGGCCCTCTATACCCCTGGGCCCTCTATACCCCTGGGCCCCTATACCCCTGGGCCCTCTATACCCCTGGGCCCTCTATACCCCTGGGCCCCCTATACCCCTGGGCCCTCTATACCCCTGGGCCCTCTATACCCCTGGGCCCCCTATACCCCTGGGCCCTCTATACCCCTGGGCCCTCTATACCCCTGGGCCCTCTATACCCCTGGGCCCTCTATACCCCTGGGCCCTCTATACCCCTGGGCCCTCTATACCCCTGGGCCCTATATACCCCTGGGCCCTCTATACCCCTGGGCCCTCTATACCCCTGGGCCCTCTATACCCCTGGGCCCTCTATACCCCTGGGCCCTCTATACCCCTGGGCCCTATATACCCCTGGGCCCTCTATACCCCTGGGCCCTCTATACCCCTGGGCCCTCTATACCCCTGGGCCCCCTATACTCCTGGGCCCTCTATACCCCTGGGCCCTCTATACCCCTGGGCCCCCTATACTCCTGGGCCCTCTATACCCCTGGGCCCTCTATACCCCTGGGCCCACCACCAGTCTGCTGCTATGGTAGTTACCCCAGGGTAGGTACCTAAACACCATTCACCATAAACCCTAGATAATATATAAATATAATATATATTCTTTGTGTTTCTATTAGCCCCTTCAGGGGGCACCTGTCAGGGTGTAGGGGGCCCCAGGGCCAATGCCCACCCCAATATCAGGCTGAAGTGCTGCGCCACGCTGTGGGTCGGAGCGAGTAGCAGAATTCCTGGTCCGTTAGTGAATGTTTTGCTGCTGGAATGAGAGCCAGGGAGCGGCCGGGCCCTTGTGTCTCCCCAGTACAGAGGTGTGTGTATATCTTGGAGGGGGCTCAGAGGCTGTTATACTCAGAGAGGCATGTGAAAAATGTATCTGACACTGGCGCTGAGTCCAAAAGAACTGCCCCAGTCTCTCTTCTTCAGAAGCAACAACAACCTCAGGGGAAAGTTACACAAAAGTTTGGGTTTAAGCTGTTGTTTTAATGTTCGTTATAGGCATTAATTAATAAATGGAGATAAAAACCTGTCATTTTTTTAAAGCATTTTAATGGGAAATCTGGGGCAAAATGATGATGAAATTTAAACTTTCTTAGGGAAGTGTATCCAGCAACAGTCCTGCCCTGCTTTATGGCTGAGATTCTAGCTATCTGTATAACAGAGCATTCTGTCACAGTGGCACAGATCCTATCTGATCCCCCCCATTGTAAGCAGCAGTCCTGCCCTGCTTTATGGCTGAGATTCTAGCTATCTGTATAACAGAGCATTCTGTCACAGTGGCACAGATCCTATCTGATCCCCCCATTGTAAGCAGCAGTCCTGCCCTGCTTTATGGCTGAGATTCTAGCTATCTGTATAACAGAGCATTCTGTCACAGTGGCACAGATCCTATCTGATCCCCCCCCCCATTGTAAGCAGCAGTCCTGCCCTGCTTTATGGCTGAGATTCTAGCTATCTGTATAACAGAGCATTCTGTCACAGTGGCACAGATCCTATCTGATCCCCCCCATTGTAAGCAGCAGTCCTGCCCTGCTTTATGGCTGAGATTCTAGCTATCTGTATAACAGAGCATTCTGTCACAGTGGCACAGATCCTATCTGATCCCCCCCCCATTGTAAGCAGCAGTCCTGCCCTGCTTTATGGCTGAGATTCTAGCTATCTGTATAACAGAGCATTCTGTCACAGTGGCACAGATCCTATCTGATCCCCCCCATTGTAAGCAGCAGTCGTGCCCTGCTTTATGGCTGAGATTCTAGCTATCTGTATAACAGAGCATTCTGTCACAGTGGCACAGATCCTATCTGATCCCCCCCCCCCATTGTAAGCAGCAGTCCTGCCCTGCTTTATGGCTGAGATTCTAGCTATCTGTATAACAGAGCATTCTGTCACAGTGGCACAGATCCTATCTGATCCCCCCATTGTAAGCAGCAGTCCTGCCCTGCTTTATGGCTGAGATTCTAGCTATCTGTATAACAGAGCATTCTGTCACAGTGGCACAGATCCTATCTGATCCCCCCCATTGTAAGCAGCAGTCCTGCCCTGCTTTATGGCTGAGTTTCTAGCTATCTGTATAACAGAGCATTCAGGTTTCAGAATTTTAGAAAATGTTACCTATGCATTACCCACTTATTGTACAGCGCTGCGGAATATGTTGGCGCTTTATAAATAAATGTTAATAATAATAATAATAATAATTATTGGGGCCTTTTCATTTCCTCAGTACATACCACATTCTGCCACTAGGTGGAGCATGCAATGAAAGCTAGGACAGAAATCTCTACTAATATCCCTGGAATATGACATTGCTGCAAAAGGTCTGGGCATCCAGAAACAAGTTTTCACTAGCCCTGGGGTTGGGACCTTCTGGTTGCTTGGAGTTTGGGCGGGGGGGGGGGGCAGATGATGACATGAAGGGGTGTAATGAGTGATGTTGGGGGATTGTGGCATCAGGGGGTGGGACTATGATATGGTTTGCCCAGTTGGCAGTTTGATTTTGAATAGCAGACTGAGAGCCAATGGCAGCAGTTCAGTTCTAATATTTGTACTACCTTTTATTTGCCCTTTAATTGGGCTGTTGAATTTAGTTTATTTGCCACGTGATTGGCCGACCCGGGTTTATGATGTTTGTGTTACACAGGGCATCGCTCACACCCAAACCCAAACACACGTTTATGTGAGAGACGCAACTAATGGGACAAAATGTATCTATTATTGTTGTGGTTGGAGCATCCCGCCAGCGTGTAATTAATGTGCGC
The DNA here is from genome assembly GCF_000004195.4 of Xenopus tropicalis. NCBI lineage: Eukaryota > Metazoa > Chordata > Amphibia > Anura > Pipidae > Xenopus > Xenopus tropicalis. Next base: position 82,965,552 of record NC_030685.2, on the reverse strand, counting down.
AGCCCAGAATGCAATGAGAGAGACGCGGGGATGATTGTGTGGGGAGGCCGTGCCTTAGTTGCGCCGCTCTGATGTGGTTGGCGACTAAATTGCAGCCTGATATGTACAAACACAAACGCATTTATTTAGCGCGGCTTAGGGAAATATTATTCACTGCTCGTGTTACTCACAGTCCTTATTATTATTTACTTGTCCTGGAAATTCATTGCACCTCCCTTGCCCGACACCCCAACACTACTGGCACGTGAACTCTGAGTATCACTCATGTATTATAAGGGATAATGTACCCCCTACTGTAAATGATAAGGATATTAGCAGTCACTGAGGGGTTCTGTGCCCATATAAAGGCACAAGGCTGCAGGCTGAGTTATACAGGGAACTCTGAGTATCACTCATGTATTATAAGGGATAATGTACCCCCTACTGTAAATGATAAGGATATTAGCAGTCACTGAGGGGTTCTGTGCCCCCCATATAAAGGCACAAGGCTGCAGGCTGAGTTATACAGGGAACTCTGAGTATCACTCATGTATTATAAGGGATAATGTACCCCCTACTGTAAATGATAAGGATATTAGCAGTCACTGAGGGGCTCTGTGCCCATATAAAGGCACAAGGCTGCAGGCTGAGTTATACAGGGAACTCTGAGTATCACTCGTGTATTATAAGGGATAATGTACCCCCTACTGTAAATGATAAGGATATTAGCAATCACTGAGGGGCTCTGTGCCCCCCATATAAAGGCACAAGGCTGCAGGCTGAGTTATACAGGGAACTCTGAGTATCACTCATGTATTATAAGGGATAATGTACCCCCTACTGTAAATGATAAGGATATTAGCAGTCACTGAGGGGTTCTGTGCCCATATAAAGGCACAAGGCTGCAGGCTGAGTTATACAGGGAACTCTGAGTATCACTCATGTATTATAAGGGATAATGTACCCCCTACTGTAAATGATAAGGATATTAGCAGTCACTGAGGGGTTCTGTGCCCATATAAAGGCACAAGGCTGCAGGCTGAGTTATACAGGGAACTCTGAGTATCACTCATGTATTATAAGGGATAATGTACCCCCTACTGTAAATGATAAGGATATTAGCAGTCACTGAGGGGTTCTGTGCCCATATAAAGGCACAAGGCTGCAGGCTGAGTTATACAGGGAACTCTGAGTATCACTCATGTATTATAAGGGATAATGTACCCCCTACTGTAAATGATAAGGATATTAGCAGTCACTGAGGGGTTCTGTGCCCATATAAAGGCACAAGGCTGCAGGCTGAGTTATACAGGGAACTCTGAGTATCACTCATGTATTATAAGGGATAATGTACCCCCTACTGTATGTCCCTGCCTGTATTGTGGGAAAATGAGTACAAGCAGGGAGATCATATTGGGGTTCCTCTGTAAATGAAAGGGGATATGAAGCCTTGATTTAACATTTGAGAGACATTTGTTACATAAATCTAGTCGCCGAGCTGGACACAAAGTGCAAATAATTTGACCACTTGCGCCTGTTTTTTTGCACTTTGTACCCTGTGCGCTGTAAATGATCCCAATAGACTCTAGTGCCCCCGCCCCCCCAGAGGACTAATTTATTGAGGCAGATATTAGTGTTTTGGGGGTACAAAGTTACGTTTATTTGGGAAAGGGGGGCTCAGTATCCCTAGTGAGCAGTAGCTGTAGGAAGGTATAGCACCAGGGAGCAGATAAGGGAAAATAAGGTTCAGAATGCTGATTGGTGGGGATTAAGCCCACTCACAGATCTGACGGTTTCCAGCACCGAACCTGCGGCACCCAAACCCAGCGCCACATTGGGTCACATTAGAACCCTCGCTGCCTGACACTCCTGCAGTGTCTCTGTGAGTAACTATGAGCAGGCAGTTCTATGGCAGAGTCAGCCATCATTGGTGTTTTGCTTCCTTCCTTCTCATGCAATAGGGACATTTCCACATTTTCCTCCTTTGTCCTTTTATATCCAAGCGCATATTTCCAGCTCAAACCCAGAAATATTAAAGACAAAAATCCTGTTACCCCAAAGAATAGAGGGAGAAGACTGGAAAGTAGGTTTAGGGGTAACTATACAGGAAGGTTTGATCGGGGACCCATCGGCTTGTTGATGTGGTCCCCGGACCGACTTTGCCTATGCCCACCGTTATAATTCGATCGTTTGGCCCCGGGGGCCAAACGATCGAATTACCCTGGATTCTCCCGATATCGCCCACCCGTAGGTGGGGATATCGGGAGAAGATCTGCTCGCTTGGCGACATCGCCAGTGTATGGGGACCTTTAGATCTTCTCCTGATATCCCCACCTACGGGTGGGCGATATCAGGAGAATCCAGGCTAATTGGATTGTTTGGCCCTGGGGCCAAATGATCGAATTATAATGACAGGTATAGGCAAACTCAGTCCGGGGACCACATCAACGAGCCGATGCGGCCCCCGATCCAACTAGATTTTCTAACCTGCCTGATTGAGATCTGCCCAATTTCAGGCCAGATATATCGGTCGGGCAGGCCCGTCATTAGTGCCCCTAAACAGGCCGATTAGCTGCCAAATCAGTCTAAGGGACCCATATTGGCAGCTAGAATCGGCCCGTGTATGGGGACCTTTACACCTATGCGTTGCCTATGGACATTGCTCAGGGTTCTTTATCTTGCATGGGAGTAGTACAGAAGGATCCACCCGACTCTTACTGACCCAATCAAGTAGATATCAAACACAGGACTCTGTAAACTATATAAATGGAGATAAGTTTTACTCTCTGTATGTTATATGGGATCCACTTAGACTTGAGACCCACTGAGGCTTGTCTTTCCGTGGATCCTAATATTATTTTTAGTCTGCAAACACCATGACAGGTATGTTCCACTCAAAGCTATTCAGAAAGCTGAAATGTTTTAGCCACTAATAATAATAAAAACAATGAAAAATTCCAGCTGTCAATCTCCAGGGTCTGTTGCTAGGTGAGCGGTACAGCGGCTGCCAGCTGGGGGTAACGCCATAGTAGCACAGTTGTAAAAGTAATAGAGTTTGATTTAACAGATTAGTTCCCAATAAAAGGGGAAATCCAGCTTGGGTCCCACTAGGATGGATGTGCCCCCCCCCAAGGGATTAGTATGCCCCCCCTAGCCTGATCAAAGGCTCTGTAGACTTTGTTGTGTAATATAAGGATACAACAAATACATTAGGGGTCATTTGCAAACTGGAAAGTAGGGTGCAAAATGCCAAAAACGGGTATTTATATAAACTATAGTAGGGTTTCTGTAGCAAACACCCCAGCTGTACCAGTGCAGGAATGGCTGCCCCCGGGGCTACACAGCGGGGTATTTATATAAACTATAGTAGGGTTTCTGTAGCAAACACCCCAGCTGTACCAGTGCAGGAATGGCTGCCCCCGGGGCTACACAGCAGGGTATTTATATAAACTATAGTAGGGTTTCTGTAGCAAACACCCCAGCTGTACCAGTGCAGGAATGGCTGCCCCCGGGGCTACACAGCGGGGTATTTATATAAACTATAGTAGGGTTTCTGTAGCAAACACACCAGCTGTACCAGTGCAGGAATGGCTGCCCCCGGGGCTACACAGCGGGGTATTTATATAAACTATAGTAGGGTTTCTGTAGCAAACACCCCAGCTGTACCAGTGCAGGAATGGCTGCCCCCGGGGCTACACAGCGGGGTATTTATATAAACTATAGTAGGGTTTCTGTAGCAAACACCCCAGCTGTACCACTTTTTTACAAATTTTTTGGTGTTACTGTTTCTTTAAACAATAATAAACTAAATTAAAAATATGTTATGAATACTGAAAGTTAAAAGGCAATGCAGATCACTTCCTGGTGTTGACTTTATATTCACCCCCCCCTCCCCTTTGGAATATATTGGTTTCAGACAGGATTGCTTCACATGAAATGATTTCCTGGGCAGGTTACTAACAGATTTCTTAAGAATGATAATGACAATATAATAGTTCGCTGGTATTTCCCTGGTGAGCCGGGGTGACCCCCTGGGGCTTTACAGCTCCGAGTACAGGAGGTTTATTTATGCACAAGGTCAGGGGACAGTAGAAACCTGCCCCATGGGTAATGTTCTTATCACATTTATACAAGTTATCTGATCATAACCTGGAATAAACCACTGTACTTGCATTTTAATAGAGGAAAAACCGTGATATGGCAGGGTCCATTAGGCCGGGGGTGATCATTTTCTAGAACTTGAGCTGTTATAGAACTACTTCTCCTAGAACCCACCCCCGGCCAATGAGTTGTACAGGTAGGGAGTCTGGTTGGCGGCTAGTGGAAGCCAGAGGTCCTTTTAGGAGGTCCAGTTAGAGCTCCACACATGGTGGGGCCCAGCAGTTATAGGCTAGAGGACTAGGGACTGTAGATGTAGTAGGGCACAATAGAGACAGTAAGGAAATATGGCCACAGACGAACAGACACTGAGCAAGATAATGGCAGCAGGACAAGATTGGGGCAATAAGTCTTTATACAGGGGGAGCCCATCTGCTGCTCTGGTCTATGTTCTACTCCAGCCATCTTGCCCTACTGTCTCCATCTAGCCCTACTGTCTGCATCTAGCCCTACTGTCCCCATCTTGCCCTACTGTCTCCATCTTGCCCTACTGTCTCCATCTAGCCCTACTGTCTCCATCTAGCCCTACTGTCTCCATCTAGCCCTACTGTCTCCATCTTGCCCTACTGTCTCCATCTAGCCCTACTGTCTCCATCTAGCCCTACTGTCTCCATGTTGTCCTACTGTCTCCATCTAGCCCTACTGTCTCCATGTTGTCCTACTGTCTCCATCTAGCCCTACTGTCTCCATCTAGCCCTACTGTCTCCATCTAGCCCTACTGTCTCCATGTTGTCCTACTGTCTCCATCTTGCCCTACTGTCTCCATCTAGCCCTACTGTCTCCATCTTGCCCTACTGTCTCCATCTTGCCCTACTGTCTCCATCTAGCCCTACTGTCTCCATCTTGCCCTACTGTCTCCATCTTGCCCTACTGTCTCCATCTTGTCCTACTGTCTCCATCTTGCCCTACTGTCTCCATCTTGCCCTACTGTCTCCATCTAGCCCTACTGTCTCCATCTAGCCCTACTGTCTCCATGTTGTCCTACTGTCTCCATCTAGCCCTACTGTCTCCATGTTGTCCTACTGTCTCCATCTAGCCCTACTGTCTCCATCTAGCCCTACTGTCTCCATGTTGTCCTACTGTCTCCATCTAGCCCTACTGTCTCCATCTAGCCCTACTGTCTCCATCTAGCCCTACTGTCTCCATGTTGTCCTACTGTCTCCATCTTGCCCTACTGTCTCCATCTAGCCCTACTGTCTCCATCTTGCCCTACTGTCTCCATCTTGCCCTACTGTCTCCATCTAGCCCTACTGTCTCCATCTTGCCCTACTGTCTCCATCTTGCCCTACTGTCTCCATCTTGTTCTACTGTCTCCATCTTGCCCTACTGTCTCCATCTTGTTCTACTGTCTCCATCTTGCCCTACTGTCTCCATCTTGCCCTACTGTCTCCATCTAGCCCTACTGTCTCCATCTTGCCCTACTGTCTCCATCTTGCCCTACTGTCTCCATCTTGCCCTACTGTCTCCATCTAGCCCTACTGTCTCCATCTAGCCCTACTGTCTCCATCTTGCCCTACTGTCTCCATCTTGCCCTACTGTCTCCATCTTGCCCTACTGTCTCCATCTTGCCCTACTGTCTCCATCTTGTCCTACTGTCTCCATCTTGTCCTACTCTCTCCATCTTGTCCTACTGTCTCCATCTTGTTCTACTGTCTCCATCTTGCCCTACTGTCCCCATCTTGTTCTTCAGTCTCCATCTTGTTCTACTGCCTCCATCTTGTTCTACACCCCCTCTTGCTCTACTGTCTTCATCTTGTCCTACTGCTTCAGCTTGCCCTACTGTCTCCATCTTGTCCTAGAGCCCCAGCTTGCCCTACTGTCTCCACCTTGTTTTACTGTCTCCATCTTGCCCTACTGTCCCCATCTTGTCCTAGAGCCCCAGCTTGCCCTACTATCTCCATCTTGTTTTACTGTCTCCATCTTGCCCTACTGTCCCCATCTTGTCCTACAGCCCTATCTTGCTCTACTGTTTCAATCTTGTTCTACAGTCTTCATCTTGTCCTACTGCCCCAGCTTGCCATACTGTCTCCATCCTGTCCTACTGTCTCCATCCTGTCCTGCTGTTCCCATCTTGTCCTACAGACCCATCTTGCCCTACTGTCTTCATCTTGTCCTACTGTCTCCATCTTGCCCTACTGTCTCCATCTTGCCCTACTGTCTCCATCTTGCCCTACTGTCTCCATCTTGCCCTACTGTCTTCATCTTGTCCTACTGTCCCCGTCTTGCCCTACTGTCCCCGTCTTGCCCTACTGTCTTCATCTTTCCCTATTGTCTCTATCTTGCCCTACTGACTCCATCTTGCCCTACTGTCTTCATCTTGTTCTACAGTCTCCATCTTGCCCTACTGCCTCCATCTTGCCCTACTGCCTCCATCTTGCCCTACTGTCTCCATCTTACCCTACTGTCTCCATGCAATGCTGTTATCATCCTTACATACTCTTGCCATATTGTCCTGCTGTCTCTGCCTTGCTTTATTTGCATCATTATGCCCTACTGTCACCATCATATTCTGCTCTATCTTGTTGTTCTGTCATCTTGCCCTAATTCTCCTCTCTTTTCCTATATTCCCTATCCTGCCCTACTCTCACCACTTCCACCTGCTTGGGTCCATCCTACCCCACTAGACCTGCTATTCCACCCTCTTCCAATCTGCTGTGTTGCAGACTCACTATGAAGAGCCAAACTTGGACCCTAGAATGGCCCAGTTGGACCTGCCTACGGCTCAGACCTGCAGATCATTACTAGAGGCTGTATACTTCATTGTAATGATGAAACCTGTACTCTCAGCATAAGAACTGCTCACTGTTACAGTTGGACTTTTGAACCTACACAGGGTTTGATTGACAGGAAAGGGTGCTCTGTATCTACGTGGAGATGTTTATGAGGCAGGACCTCACCTTAGATATAAAGCAAACATTACAGCAGCATTCCAGCATCCTCACTCAGCACTGAGGCAAGAGGCTCGGAGGAGCTAAAGTATTAACCACTTCTGTGCCAGGGGGACATCATCATAATAATTGAAGGGAAAAATATATTCTTGACCAGTGATCCCCAACCAGTGGCTCAGGGCAACACGTTGCTCCCCAACCCCTTGGATGTTGCTCTCAGTGCCCCCAAATCGGGTAGTCACGCCCGGATTTGTGCAAGGCCTAGGGTGGCAGGAATTTAGGGGCGGCATGCCCAACCACAGTGAAATTTTGCCCACATACGGAGCAATGAGGAACTGGACGTGCGTATCCTCTCCCCACTTCTCCATATGAGTTAAGTGGCGCGCACGCGCGAGGGGGGGGGGCAAAGGCAGCGGCCTATAGTAGCAGTGGGGGGATAATAGCCTCTGGGAAGGGACTGGGGCTGTGGGATAGCAGGTATAGTAGGGAGAGATGGTGCCTATAGTAGCACTGGGATAGTAGCCTCTGGGAAGGGACTGGGGCTGTGGGATAGCAGGTATAGTAGGGAGAGATGGTGCCTATAGTAGCACTGGGATAGTAGCCTCTGGGAAGGGACTGGGGCTGTGGGATAGCAGGTATAGTAGGGAGAGATGGTGCCTATAGTAGCAGTGGGGGGATAATAGCCTCTGGGAAGGGACTGGGGCTGTGGGATAGCAGGTATAGTAGGGAGAGATGGTGCCTATAGTAGCAGTGGGGGGATAATAGCCTCTGGGAAGGGACTGGGGCTGTGGGATAGCAGGTATAGTAGGGAGAGAGGGTGCCTATAGTAGCAGTGGGGGGATAATAGCCTCTGGGAAGGGACTGGGGCTGTGGGATAGCAGGTATAGTAGGGAGAGATGGTGCCTATAGTAGCAGTGGGGGGATAATAGCCTCTGGGAAGGGACTGGGGCTGTGGGATAGCAGGTATAGTAGGGAGAGATGGTGCCTATAGTAGCAGTGGGGGGATAATAACCTCTGGGAAGGGACTGGGGCTGTGGGATAGCAGGTATAGTAGGGAGAGATGGTGCCTATAGTAGCAGTGGGGGGATAATAGCCTCTGGGAAGGGACTGGGGCTGTGGGATAGCAGGTATAGTAGGGAGAGATGGTGCCTATAGTAGCAGTGGGGGGATAATAGCCTCTGGGAAGGGACTGGGGCTGTGGGATAGCAGGTATAGTAGGGAGAGAGGGTGCCTATAGTAGCAGTGGGGGGATAATAGCCTCTGGGAAGGGATTGGGGCTGTGGGATAGCAGGTATAGTAGGGAGAGATGGTGCCTATAGTAGCACTGGGATAGTAGCTTGTCTGACTGCCGAAATAACTGAATAAATAGTAAAAATCATCTTTCCTCTAGCCAAGGCTCCATTTCCCACAATGCCTTGCATTCACTATAGGAGTGGATCAGTAGTCAGGACAAGCAGTGGAGGGAATTGTAAGAGACAAGTTGTACCCAAAGTGCTTGATGTTGGAGTGGGCGGGGCACAGGCACGAGGATTAACCATTTATAAACACAGTGGAATGAGAAACGTATCTGCCAAGTCCAAGGGTCTCCTGAGACAGAAAGGCTTCGGGCAGTTTAAGGTGGGCAGAGCACCTATCAGAGATCTTATCGTATCCCAGAATGCAATTCTCCTAGCAGCTGTGTTTGCTTTGCACTCCTGCACTTTGGCTATTCCCAGATAAGACTATGTGTTGCCCTAAGGTTGTTCTCACCTTTGCCTCAATTCACTCCCTATTTATGGGACTTGTCTCCTCATTTCCTTCTGTACTCTCTCTCTCTCTCTCTATGCTATAGAAAGTACATTATTGTGCAATATGCATTCTTTCCCTGAATATTTGCACATATGGGTGGGAGCTGCCATATAGTACAAGAACAGTAGAGAATATAACTGATTGGGTGCCCAGAACTCTATTTTATTGTGTATTTGTGTTTATATATATTGTTTGGAGCTGCCATATTGTTTCCCTCAGACTGACATGTTTAATGCCATTACATTACCTTCCCCTATGCCCCAGGGTTTGCTGGGAGTTATATTCTGGCAACAGGGATGTTTAAGGGCAGGGATTTGTTGTGTAGTTTTGGCCAATCAGGTGAGACTCAGATAGGGCTATTGTTTCTCCTACTCCCATGTAACTGGAGGAGTCCCAAGCCGGACTTGGATTTCTTACTATTGAGTGCTATTCTGATACCTACTGGGAGCTGCTATCTTGCTCCCTTCCCATTGTTCTGCTGATCGGCTGCTGGGGGGGAGGGGGGGATATCAATTTAACTTGCAGCGCAGCAGTAAAGTGTGCCTGAGTCTGAGCTTTCAGAAGGAGCCAGCGCTACACATTAGAACTGCTTTCAGCTAACCTATTGTTTCTCCTACTCCCATGTAACTGGAGGAGTCCCAAGCCGGACTTGGATTTCTTACTATTGAGTACTATTCTGATACCTACTGGGAGCTGCTATCTTGCTCCCTTCCCATTGTTCTGCTGATCGGCTGCTGGGGGTGAGGGGGGAGGATATCACTTCAACTTGCAGCGCAGCAGTAAAGTGTGCCTGAGTCTGAGCTTTCAGCCAGCGCTACACATTAGAACTGCTTTCAGCTAACCTATTGTTTCTCCTACTCCCATGTAACTGGAGGAGTCCCAAGCCGGACTTGGATTTCTTACTATTGAGTGCTATTCTGATACCTACTGGGAGCTGCTATCTTGCTCCCTTCCCATTGTTCTGCTGATCGGCTGCTGGGGGTGAGGGGGGGGGGGATATTCTTATTTTCAATCTATATCCTTCTTGGTTGCTGGGGTGAATTGGACCCTAGCAACCAAATAGCTGCAAAAAGCTGAAATCTAAGAAATATATATATATATATAATTAAGAAATATATTACTGTCTTCATCATACTAAGAGTTCATTTAAAGGTAAACAACCCCTTTACTTCATGCTGACATACGGTCAGGATATAAAGTTTTGCTTGTGACTGGTCCCTCCTTCCCTGGAGGAATGTACATATTGCTCTGCCACCAGCAATTCCTCAGTGGGACAATTAATAAATTCCTTAGGGTTATTAAGCACGGGCAGCTGAGCGGGCGTTGGATGTGACTGCCACCTGAGATGGGCAATTGTTTGTGGCTCCACGGCCAGTGCCATAACTACGGTTAGTTTGTGTTTGCTCACACAGAGAGGAGGAATGTTAGAAATTCTCACCCGTTTCCCTGCATTCCACTAACAGCAGAAGGCTCCTGGGGCATGATGGGAGTTGTAGTTCAGCAACAGCTGGAAGGTTGCAGGTTGGACCTCCCTGATTTATGTAATCCATCCAATCATGTTTCCATGTATATAAGGCAAAAAAGTCACATGATTCTAAGAATTTGGATTCAGTTTGGCCAGAGGCATGGATTCAGCCAAATCCGAATCCTGCTGAAAAAGGTTGAATCCTGGATCCGGTGTATCCTATTGTTGAACTGCATCTCACTGCATTCTACTGTCCCCTGGGGTCTCAGGGTCACATCTGGAATTTTATAGGTCATTTTAGGGGCCACTAGGCCTTTATTTCTTGTATGTGGATTTCCAGAATGATTCAAATCTAAATGCATGTTTACTTTGCCCCTGTTGTCTAAGCTTCTATCAAGGTGCAAGTGACTAGCCTAGCCTATCATTTTTTCATTGGGGCCCCATTCTCCTTTGGGGGGGCTGTGATTCCTGATGGCAGCTCTGAGGCTCCCTATAATGTCATAGTCATGTGATAAGAAGCCAGGAGGGGGTGTGGTCTAGCAGCCTTGGGGGTGTGGCCAGCAGATCAGAGCTATAAATGGTGCTGCACATAAAGGATAAAATTCTTAGGTTTTCCCATTGCCCGGACAGAGAATTCCCATAAATCAGTGGCTCCGTACATATTCCTTTGTACTAAGCACAATTCTGCTGAAAAACCTGAGCATCTAGTGGCCCCTTAAATGAGTTATATTAGCCCAATCAATGTTCAGCTTTGGCTGCAAATATCAACAACCTGTAGCCAATCAGAGCACTAGGATGTCCATGGGGGGGTTCCAGTTTCCATAGCCTCAGACCAACCAATGAAATCGATCTAGAAGTTTGGCAACACAATTGTATTCAGCAAGTCACCAGTAAAGGGCAAATTGTGCCATTAGCCAAAATGGGACGTTGTGTGGCTTAGCTTTGCCTTTAAAAGAGCCGCGGCGTTTCAGCCAAGGGTTTGGCTTTGTTTCCATCGGCTCATTGTGGCACATAAACATCAACGCATGAGATGAAATATTAATTTCAGAGTTAATATTTTATAAGTTGTACTGAGCGAGGGCAGAAATGGGCCCCAGACTGGCCAATGTTGGCAGACGTGCCATCCCAGGAGAGACGTACAGCGCCATGCCTACAGGAGAATCAGCGGGGAAAGGAAGGGGAGAAATAACATGCAGAAATGGGCTGAACCCCGGCAGTAATCACAGGGCTGTCTGGATGGGGGTCATGCAATAGCGCCCCCTATAGGTGGTCTCAGTATGTAATTGCCTTTTGTTTTGGCATTTAGCCCTTGCGTTCATATAGGCACTCTGATATGTTTATTTGGAAGAAATCACAAGCCGTTGGCATTTCGGGTAGAATTCCATAGCGAATTACGGCGGGTAGAAGGGCAGGCAGCAGGCCTATTGTGATTGGCTGCTTGGAAAGCGGCCAGTCATTTGTGTAACATTTTTCCTGTTCAGGCCAATTAGTGGCAGGGCAAACCGGACTGTCAGCATCCTTTATTCAGCGCGTGTCGCTGGCAAGTTATTAAATGGCAAGTTCACCTTTTGTTTTATATACTATTACATTACATACTATTACATTACATACTATTACATTCCCCCTTGATCCCTGCAGCCCCGGGATCCCAGGTTCAATTCCAGCCAGGCCACTGTCTATAAGGAGTCTGTGTGTTCCCCCCGAAACTGTGCTCTTTTCCCCCCCCACCCAGACACAGTGTTGGACTGGCCCACCAGGATACCAGGAAAACTCCCAGTGGACCCAGGTGTCAGTGGGCCCTCCTGCTCCTGACCATTTGGCCTGCTTCATGGCCATTCCCTATTTCTGAATGGAAACAAAAAGGAAAAATAGATGGAAGAATAGATGCTATCGTGTATAAAAGAGTCTAGGGGAATAAAGAGGTTGGGTGAGGAAAGGAGGAGAGTGGGCCTAGGGTCTAAGCTTTTCTGGGGGGCCCCTGGGTTGCCAGTCCGACAGATAGTGCCCAAGTTTGAATCGATCTAAGTAACCCCTTCAGAGTGGCATTACTGTTATAAGGATACGCATGTATATATATATATACAAATTACATGTTTTCTTTCTCTCTTTCCTGCAGCGCTGCAAAGACCGTCTGAATTCCCTGGCCATTTCTGTCATGAACCAGTGGCCCGGGGTGAAACTGAGAGTGACGGAAGGCTGGGACGAGGATGGCCACCATTCGGAAGAGTCCTTGCACTACGAGGGCCGCGCCGTCGACATCACCACGTCGGACCGGGATCGCAATAAATACGGGATGCTGGCAAGGCTGGCAGTGGAAGCTGGATTCGACTGGGTCTATTATGAGTCCAAAGCCCATATCCATTGCTCAGTGAAGTCAGGTAAGAACAGTATGTTGGCCTTTAAACATGGAGACTGTTATGTGCCCATAGAGCTGCCATGTTGCCTTGTTCCCAAGAAACCAAAACACTGATAAATAATGAGTTTCCTTTATTAACAATATATGTATTTAGTTATATGTGTTATATGTGTATGTGTGTGTATATATATATATATGGATATTGCTAATCCCTATGGCCGCCCTTCCCACATTGACTTGCTTTTATTGATGGTGTAAATGCAACTTGCATTCATTTTACTTTTCTTTCAATACGTAAATATGCGCCCAAGTAATTACCTGGGAACAAGATCAGTTCTTGGTACTTTGTCTGGGCTGTTCTCTTCCCCATGGTCAACTTGGATCTGTCAGTGTTTCCCTCTGCACTGATTTTCTTTGGGACAGAGGAAGTGATGTAAGAAAGTCTTAAGGAGGAGGAGCTTCTATACCTGCTCTGTGCTGTCCATTGAGATCAGGGCAAAGGGAATATATCCTGGAAGTGTCCATAGGAAAGAGAGCAGCCCAGGAACAGGAAGAACAAACATAGTGCCGCAGGAAGTACTGGGTGCATGTGTAATCATTGGGTTAAGGCTTTGAACTTCTCTTACAGAACTACAACATGCTGGCAAGGGATTCTGGGAATCTAGAAAAGCAGATTATGAATAGCAGGGGCTCCCGTTTATCCATTTATCTCTAGATTGTCCCTGGGGTCCGGCAGCGCCTGCATCTAATTCAAGCCGCGTGTAGAATCATTTAGAGGGGGGATCCCAGTGCTCAGACAGGGGCAGCCAACTAGGCGTGTATGTGGGGAATGTGCTCACTAGGGGGCAGCAGGAACCGGCCGGGGCGGGGGTGATGTTCCCACACAGTAGGGGTAGGGTTCTGAACAAACACACAGGATTCTCTGAGACAGAAAGTCTTGTGAATTGTGATTAGTATTATGGTATCTCTCTGTACAGGCTATGGGCAAACTTAGGGGGCTGTTCCTGCTGAATTGTGCTTAGTACAGGGGAATCCCTATGTGCCATAGTTTTATGGTATCTCTCTGTACAGGCTATGGGCAAACTTAGGGGGCTGTTCCTGCTGAATTGTGCTTAGTACAGGGGAATCCCTATGTGCCATAGTTTTATGGTATCTCTCTGTACAGGCTATGGGCAAACTTAGGGGGCTGTTCCTGCTGAATTGTGCTTAGTACAGGGGAATCCCTATGTGCCATAGTTTTATGGTATCTCTCTGTACAGGCTATGATCAAACTTAGGGGGCTGTTCCTGCTGAATTGTGCTTAGTACAGGGGAATCCCTATGTGCCATAGTTTTATGGTATCTCTCTGTACAGGCTATGAGCAAACTTAGGGGGCTGTTCCTGCTGAATTGTGCTTAGTACAGGGGAATCCCTATGTACCATAGTTTTATGGTATCTCTCTGTACAGGCTATGAGCAAACTTAGGGGGCTGTTCCTGCTGAATTGTGCTTAGTACAGGGGAATCCCTATGAGCCATAGTTTTATGGTATCTCTCTGTACAGGCTATGAGCAAACTTAGGGGGCTGTTCCTGCTGAATTGTGCTTAGTACAGGGGAATCCCTATGTGCCATAGTTTTATGGTATCTCTCTGTACAGGCTATGAGCAAACTTAGGGGGCTGTTCCTGCAGAATTGTGCTTAGTACAGGGGAATCCCTATGTGCCATAGTTTTATGGTATCTCTCTGTACAGGCTATGGGCAAACTTAGGGGGCTGTTCCTGCTGAATTGTGCTTAGTACAGGGGAATCCCTATGTGCCATAGTTTTATGGTATCTCTCTGTACAGTCTATGAGCAAACTGATTGATTGGTTCCTGCTGAATTGTGTTGGTTAATAACTATGCTGTATCTCTATGCTGCTATGGAGAATTCAGCTTACAGCTGGTCACACATCCTGGGCTGCTACTCCAGGGGCCCAAATGGCCCCCCAACAGACCAATAAATAGTGACTGTCTATGGCATCTTACAGCCCCCCTGGCATTTGCCCAAACCCACAGATTGCCAGTCCAGGCCTGACAGTTTATATTTTGGATATGTATAGTGAATAAAGTACCCCCTATTGTAACATATAGGGATATTATAAGTCCCCGAGGGGTTCCTTATAATATATAGTGAATAAAGTACCCCCTATTGTAATATATAGGGATATTATAAGCCCCCGAGGAGTTCCTTATAATATATAGTGAATAAAGTGCCCCCTATTGTAACATATAGGGATATTATAAGCCCCCGAGGAGTTCCTTATAATATATAGGGAATAAAGTGCCCCCTATTGTAACATATAGGGATATTATAAGTCCCCGAGGAGTTCCTTATAATATATAGGGAATAAAGTGCCCCCTATTGTAACATATAGGGATATTATAAGTCCCCGAGGAGTTCCTTATAATATATAGTGAATAAAGTGCCCCCTATTGTAACATATAGGGATATTATAAGCCCCCGAGGAGTTCCTTATAATATATAGGGAATAAAGTACCCCCTATTATAACATGACCATATAAAAGCACAAAGCCAAAGGCCTCATATTTTACAACATCATTTATTATAATATACAAGTTTCAGTGAGTCATGTGACAGAAATGACATCACTAAGCTCTGATTATAACCGATGACATCACTAAGCACCATTTATAAGGATATAATTTACAGTTTGGTCCCATAGGGAAATGACCCAACTGAATATTATACGGATATAATGTTGTCGGTGGGTTGAATGCCGCACACAGTGACTAGAGCAGTGATTTCCATGAGACTCTGAGCCAATACCATAATAGTCTTTGCACGTCTGCAGCCATTGGCTAGAATATGTTTTAGGGTAGGGTCAGATTATAAAATGGTGCTATTTCTCTTATTAGTGATGGGTGCGGTGAGTTACTTTGTGCAGTAACTACTGGTATTTCTATACAGGTATAGGATCCCTTATCCGGAAACCTGTTATTCAGAAAGTTCCGAATTATGGAAAGGCCATCTCCCATAGACTCCATTATAAGCAAATAATTCTAATTTTTAAAAGTGATTTTCTTTTTCTCTTAAATAATAAAACAGTACCTGTACTTGATCCCAACTAAGATATAATTACCCCTTATTGGGGGCAGAACAGCCCTATTGGGTTTATTTCATGGTTAAATGATTCCCTTTTCTCTGTAATAATAAAACAGTACCTGTACTTGATCCCAACTAAGATATAATTACCCCTTATTGGGGGCAGAACAGCCCTATTGGGTTTATTTCATGGTTAAATGATTCCCTTTTCTCTGTAATAATAAAACAGTACCTGTACTTGATCCCAACTAAGATATAATTACCCCTTATTGGGGCAGAACAGCCCTATTGGGTTTATTTAATGGTTAAATGATTCCCTTTTCTCTGTAATAATAAAACAGTACAGGTATAGGACCCATTATCCAGAATGCTCGGGACCAAGGGTATTCCGGATAAGGGGTCTTTCCATAATTTGGATCTCAATACCTTAAGGCTACTAAAAAATCAATAAAACATTAATTAAACCCCATAGGATTGTTTTGCGTCCAATAAGGATTATTTATATCTTAGTTGGGATCAATTACAAGGTACTGTTTTATTTCTACATAGAAAAAGGAAATCAGTTTTAAAAATCTGAATTATTTGATTAAAATGGAGTCTATGGGAGACGGGCTTTCCATAATTCGGAGCTTTCTGGATAATGGGTTTCCGGATAAGGGGTCCGATACCTGTACCTGTACTTGATCCCAACTAAGATATAATTACCCCTTATTGGGGGCAGAACAGCCCTATTGGGTTTATTTAATGGTTAAATGATTCCCTTTTCTCTGTAATAATAAAACAGTACCTGTACTTGATCCCAACTAAGATATAATTACCCCTTATTGGGGCAGAACAGTCCTATTGGGTTTATTTAATGGTTAAATGATTCCCTTTTCTCTGTAATAATAAAACAGTACCTGTACTTGATCCCAACTAAGATATAATTACCCCTTATTGGGGCAGAACAGTCCTATTGGGTTTATTTAATGGTTAAATGATTCCCTTTTCTCTGTAATAATAAAACAGTACCTGTACTTGATCCCAACTAAGATATAATTACCCCTTATTGGGGGCAGAACAGCCCTATTGGGTTTATTTAATGGTTAAATGATTCCCTTTTCTCTGTAATAATAAAACAGTACCTGTACTTGATCCCAACTAAGATATAATTACCCCTTATTGGGGGCAGAACAGCCCTATTGGGTTTATTTAATGGTTAATGATTCCCTTTTCTCTGTAATAATAAAACAGTACCTGTACTTGATCCCAACTAAGATATAATTACCCCTTATTGGGGCAGAACAGTCCTATTGGGTTTATTTAATGGTTAAATGATTCCCTTTTCTCTGTAATAATAAAACAGTACCTGTACTTGATCCCAACTAAGATATAATTACCCCTTATTGGGGCAGAACAGCCCTATTGGGTTTATTTAATGGTTAAATGACTCCCTTTTCTCTGTAATAATAAAACAGTACCTGTACTTGATCCCAACTAAGATATAATTACCCCTTATTGGGGCAGAACAGCCCTATTGGGTTTATTTCATGGTTAAATGATTCCCTTTTCTCTGTAATAATAAAACAGTACCTGTACTTGATCCCAACTAAGATATAATTACCCCTTATTGGGGGCAGAACAGCCCTATTGGGTTTATTTCATGGTTAAATGATTCCCTTTTCTCTGTAATAATAAAACAGTACCTGTACTTGATCCCAACTAAGATATAATTACCCCTTATTGGGGGCAGAACAGTCCTATTGGGTTTATTTAATGGTTAAATGATTCCCTTTTCTCTGTAATAATAAAACAGTACCTGTACTTGATCCCAACTAAGCTATAATTACCCTTATTGGGGCAGAACAGCCCTATTGGGTTTATTTAATGGTTAAATGATTCCCTTTTCTCTGTAATAATAAAACAGTACCTGTACTTGATCCCAACTAAGATATAATTACCCCTTATTGGGGGCAGGACAATCCTGTTGGGTTTAAATGATTTTTTAGCAGACTTAAGGTATGGAGATCCAAATTGCAGAAGGATCCCTTATCTAGAAAGGTCCTGAGCATTCTGGATAACAGGTCCTATACCTGTATACTGGTAATGCCGGTGAATCAGGGCCCATAACGTGGGCAAAGAGAAACATTCCAGGGGGCCGGAATATCATACGGCGACATACCGCGTCACGCTCCGGCCTTATACAGCACGTCGGGTTAGTTCCCCTTTAGAGCACATTCCGTGCCAGAGACTTTGCCGCTCACACCCGGCGCACCAGGACCCTAAGCCACTAAATACAGCGAGTCGGAGGTTCTTTTGCATACCAGGAACAAGCCCGTTACAAGCTCGGTGGATTAGGAACAAAGGACACATTTGTTGCTGGAAATAATGCAGTTTAATGTGGCTTAGGGCGAAATCCGGACTTCCATGTTTTCCGCACCGGCCCCGGTGATCCTCAGGGGCCACATGACAGAGAACTAAATCCATTTTGTAAGAGATTTCCCTCCATAAGCCGCGCTGTCGGCCACGTTTAACCAACTGATTGACAGTTTTTCAAGCTGTTCAGTAGAAGCTTATGTCCTTAAAGGGGAAGTAAACCCATCAAACAAAAAGTTATTTGTATATATATCTGCAGTATCTGTTTCTTTCGAGACTGTAGCTGCTGATTTTTTGTTTTATGGGGGGGTTTGTTTTCTTACTACTTACTTTTTAGGACAGGTGGTATAGGAACCATGACACCCTGATATTTACTAGCAACCCCCCCTTCTTCAATTGGCTGAGTAGTTCAGTCCATTTGTTTAGTTGTACAACATTCCTGGCGACTTTTTAGAGCCCGTCACACCGACTAATGGCAAAGAGCCAGCGCTACAACACTCAGGCACCCTCTAAAGAGTTTATTTTATAATTAAATATAATTTAATTAGCGGTATGAGTGCTTGATACACTTTCTTCTAAAGTGGGTGGGGCTACCAACCATCTGCAGTCAATCAAAGCATTAGAACATGAAAGATTCAACTCCAATATGGAACAGCAACAAAATGGGCCTAGAGCCCCCCAATATAATCTTAGCGGTACCGGCTGTTCCCTGTGGGCTGTCTCTAGTGATGACCCACAGGGGGCGCTGGGTGGAGGAGCGGCCCCATGCCTCGGTAAGTACATTTGGTTTTATTGCTATTACATATTGTCAGGGAAGCTGACTGGCTGAGGGGGGCTTATCGCTCTCCTGTTTTGTTCTCTCTGCAGACGCCTCGTTCAAAGGGTACCCCCTATCCACCCCCCAGAATTCCGCCTGGAAGCCCCCGTCCCATAGGAAGAAGCTGGAGGAAGCGCAGGATCTGTGCACAGACTGGAGGAAGCAGGGAGCGGCGGACGCGCAGGTGGAGCTGGGTTATGGACACATGGATAACTATATGAGGTGAGAAAGGAGGAGGGGCTGAAGAATTACATGAATGAGGGGGTGTCCAACCTTTAGCCCCCCCAGGCTTCATATACTTGCCATATACAGTAGGTAACGCACCCTGTCACTGTACTTAGGTCCCATTCTCCATAGACTTCATTAGTTACACATTCCCTGCCTGGCCACTAGATGGCGCCTTTCAGTTGATGCCAAGAAAACCTCAAGCAGTATGGCAGCACACACTCCCAGCCGGGAGGTTCTCTGTACCCAACAAGTACAAATTTACCATTATACATATTGGGCTACACACCCACCAGCTTTTCCGGATACTCAGAAAGATTCCCCCGAGTAGCAAAAAGCAAAGTATTGATGGAGATGCCGAACGGTCTGGGGCACTTAGGGGCAGATCTGGATATCAGAACAAGTTACTGGTTAATAAAATTGCCATTGGCCCATAAACCTCAAAGTAAGGGCAGCCCCCCCCCCCCCAGCAGTCCTGCCCAGACACGCCCCTGATCTACCTAAAGCTCCACCCACTTTCCAGTAAAACCTCCTAATCCTTTTAGGGGGTCTGTAATTCTGCAGTGAGATGACTAAAGGCTATGGGAAAGTCTATAGGCAAGGTGATGGCAAGGGGGGTGCAAATATGGTGCCCACCCTGTGCCCTGGGGCTCAAAGGCCTCTATTTACACCACTGTCTAGGGGGCTGCTAAACTCTGATCCACTGGCATCAACAAATCAGTAGCCAAAATATTATAAGACTTGGCATAATACTCGCTTGGCTTTCCAAACCAATAACATTAATACAAATTCCTGTTTCCCTGCAATTAATGCACAATTTGTGTAATTTGCACTTTGTATTGGGAATCGTGCCCCTTTATGGCTTGTGTGTGTATTCGTTGCCTTGTGTACAGCAGCCAAAGTCACTGGTCACTGACCCCCCCCCCTATGGAATCCAGCCAGCCCATAGAGGGCCCTTATCTGCCTGGGAAGATCTCGGCGCTTGGCAGGGGGGGCTAATGCTCCAGTCAGGTGCTGAGCAGAGAAACTTGCCCCCAGGGGACGGCTCCCCAAGTTGAAGGGCGATCGGAAAGCGAGATTTTCTTTGTCTCTTGGGTTAAACTTTAATTGAACAATAATTGCCTGTGGGACTGGGGAGGCATGCACTCACCTGAGGAAGGAAGGCCCCCGGCGGGTTTGCCCCCAGGCACCATCGTACTGTAAGTTCAGCCAGACCTGTATAATGTCACCCTGAGACACCGCTTACACCATAGTATCCCCCATAAACATCACCCCTGGTGGGGGTGCCCCGAAAGTCTCAGTCATTGCAAAGGGGCGGTTAGTGGAGCAGTTTCCCATAGCAACCGGCCAGACCATTGCTGAATCCAGTGAGTGTACAGACTGTGTATTGGGCTGGGAGTCGGGAGGTTCTGGTAAATGTGATCCAACAATCAAAGTCAATAGTCGATTCTTTAGACACAACTTTTTTTTTTCTTATTTCAAATGCATTGAAGTCAATAGGTGTTTTTTCTTGGTGACTTTTTTTTATCTCTGCAAATTTTTGCCACAGTTTTGCACAAAAAATTTGCCAGTGGCGAAATGCGGAATTTTGTTTTTGCTTTTTTTGCTCATCACTACCGGCTAATTTGCCCCAGCAGAAAAGGTCTAGACTGGGACTGACAATAGGCCCTTGCATTTCAAGCCCCAACACAGCCCCCTCAGAGGTCTCTCTATAGCACCTTACTGCAGCCCCCCCCCTGGCATTTGCCAGAACCCACAGGTTGCCAGTCCAGGCCTGATTTTACATGGACAGAAGATCCTACCCAGAATTTAACCAAGTGCAGAGCCCCAATTCTTTGTACTTCCTGCTCTTGGGCTGCTCTCCTCCCTAGGAACAGATGGGGGCGTGTCCTGTCTCTGATTCAAAGGGCTGGCTGGGGTTTTCCCATTGCATTGTGTTCTGTGGACCAGGAAAAGCAATGGAAAGTAGTTTGATGGAACAATAGCTCCCTCTAGTGTTCAGAGCTCCATGGATTACGGATACATTAGTGTTACGGTGGCCACGGTTGGCCAGTGTATGGGGCCCTCCGACAGGCCTCCCCAACCGATATCTGGCTAAAAATTGAGCCAAACAATTACATTAACATGATATCACCCCCCCCCCCCCCAAGGTGGCACATTGGGGGAAGGATTTGCTTGTGTAGCAACCTCACCTCTTACCGTGTATGGCCACCTATACTCTGGGATATGGCACCCAAACATGTGACAGACAGTGATTGGTTGCTATGTATGAAGTTATTCTCAGCTGCTACAGTTGCTTTATTGAATGACCAATCACAATGATCCTGACAAGTAAAGGGGCTTTTCTG
The DNA here is from genome assembly GCF_000004195.4 of Xenopus tropicalis. NCBI lineage: Eukaryota > Metazoa > Chordata > Amphibia > Anura > Pipidae > Xenopus > Xenopus tropicalis. The sequence goes on along the minus strand of NC_030685.2, from coordinate 82,944,092 downwards.
CCAACCCACTCGCTTCCATTGTTTAATATGGGCCTAATGAAAGAAGGAAATCTATCAATCAGAACAAGTGGCCTTGTGTCCCCATTATATATATATATATATATATATATATATTCCTTAAAGGGGAACTAAACCAAAACCCAAATACAAAATACAATGTACAATAACTTATGGTGCATCTCTGAGCCATTTTCTGTTTTTAGTGGTTTCTGAGACATTTGCATGTTTAGATTGCTAGGCTTTTGGCTCAACTGAAAGTCAGCAACCCAAGGGTTAACCAGATCCAGGAAGTGCATAGACACTTTGGGCTTTCAAACAGCTGTAAAACTGCGCTTTCCTCTGAGAAACCACTAAAAATGGTATATTCACATAAAGTGCTTAGGGGATCACTCTGCACAAGTCTATACCAATACATGTTTGGGGGGTTTAGATCTTCTTTATGGAACTTTAACTCTAACAGTGAAGCAGTGGAGTCCATAATTACCCCTGCCTGTTCCCACCCAAGTACCCAAGGACCGAGCTGCAATACTTTGGGGAGGGGGACATGGCTTTATTCCAACAAAGAAGCCTTCTTTACACCAGCTCCATCAAGCTTGCACCCCTCTACTGAACAGATCAATGCAATGGGTCCCAGCCAATCATTTCTGTTGGGTGCATGCCCCGCCCCCTGGCTGTCCATGGGAAAGAGAGCAGCATAAAGACAGGGCTCTCCCAAAAGTCAGGCAGTTTTAACATGTTCAATCTCTTTTTGTCAGGTTGGCAGTTACGGATGAAGTGGGATCCACAGGATGGAAGTCGAGGAAGAAGAAAAAGAAGGGAAGAAAGAAGAATGAAAAAGAAGGGAAGGGGAGGGAGGAGCAGAAAAAGAGAAAAAGGAAAAAATCAGGGAAAAAGCAAAGTCTGAACGGCAGGAGGGACGGCAGGAAGGAGAGAATGGGAAGAACAGATACAGAGAACTGAGAATGGAGGGAGGTGGGATCAGGGGAATAGAAAGGAGAAGGGCTGGGGGGCTGGACCCCCCGAATACAGCAGCATAAAGGGGAAATAAGCCATAGAAAAGGGGGTTTGGTTTAATGCTTGTTGGACAATCCCCAAATACCCAGCTGTGTAGTTATTTATTGTAATTGGGCCGGGGGGGGGGGGGCCTATTGCCTTCACTGATTCAGTTCTACCTGGGAAACCCACCTACAGACAGATCCACATAAGGAAAGGTAGGGACCAATTAGAATATATTGCGAGTAACTACTAGTGAGAGAGCTACTAACTGCACTCGGGCCCCTGATACACTCAGCCACACCTCTTCCCTGGTCTCAATGTTAATTCCATACGTAATTGCTATTGAAAGTAGTGTCTGTCTGGCTGTGTGTAATTAATATCTGCACTGCTAATTCTGACTGCTGAAACAATGCAGCAGAAGGCAGCGGATTAACAGAGGAGAACTGATCTACTACATTGTTTCAGGAGTCGCAACCAGAGAACAGAACGGGACACACAGGGGGTCCGAGTTTATATTGTAATTTGTAAATGACCCCCACGGATTTTGCTTTCACTACCAATAACATTTACCCGTAACTATGGGACATTGCTTAGAATCACGTTTTTTTCGTTCATCATTTTCTAAGCACTTTTCCTGTTTACATGAATTATATTTTGTAGTTTCTCCAGATATCGGCAGTTTTGATACTGTTAATATAATGTATTTGAAGCAACAGCGCCACCTGCTGTTCATTGTGTTGCAGACTCCCTGGGGCACCGACCAAGCAGCAGCCCCCCACTCAGTCTGTATAATGTTTAATTATTGTATAAAATCATTAAGCTGCACTAGTTCTAATGTGAACCTTCTGATCAGTGGCATTGCCTTGGGGCCCCAGGGATGTTTGGGGCCCCCTATATACAGGCAAAGAGGTGCTGGGGGCGGAGCTTGTCATTACAACACCGCCCAAACTTCAACTCCCAGCATTCTCAGCCAGTGTTAGTGTCACAGGGGATGCTGGGAATATTTCCCCAACGTATCTATGAGTCTGCAGATGCCTAAGTTAACACAGAGATCGCTATTTTTACAGATAGAGATAGAAGCTAATATATTGCGAGTGTATATAGGTTTCTGGTTTATATTATTTGGTACCGTAATAATCATATATTGTATATTTTGCCTCTGTACAAATGTAAGAACTATTTAAAATAAAGTGATTGAAGCCATTATTTTTGTATGTTGTTTGTGTGTTTCCCTATTGAATAGGGATGGGGGGGGCCAAGAGATATTGGGGGAATTCTACAGGAACGTGCTTGTTTCTCAGGATTGTTCTAAAGGGTGAAAAGACCAATAAAAACTACTTTGTATTGGTACAATGCTGAACTATTCTCTGTGCCGATAGTGATATTTCCTTTTCTCCACTGTATATTAATGTATTTCTGCCTGCCCTAGGGTATTCACTCCGTGGATAAATGTTGATTATATATATATAAATAGGTGGTGCCTATAGTAGCAGTGGGATAATAGCCTCTGGGAAGGGACTGGGGCTGTGGGATAGCAGGTATAGTAGGGAGAGATGGTGCCTATAGTAGCAGTGGGGGATAATAGCCTCTGGGAAGGGACTGGGGCTGTGGGATAGCAGGTATAGTAGGGAGAGATGGTGCCTATAGTAGCAGTGGGGGGATAATAGCCTCTGGGAAGGGACTGTGGCTGTGGGATAGCAGGTATAGTAGGGAGAGATGGTGCCTATAGTAGCAGTGGGGGATAATAGCCTCTGGGAAGGGACTGGGGCTGTGGGATAGCAGGTATAGTAGGGAGAGATGGTGCCTATAGTAGCAGTGGGGGGATAATAGCCTCTGGGAAGGGACTGGGGCTGTGGGATAGCAGGTATAGTAGGGAGAGATGGTGCCTATAGTAGCAGTGGGGGGATAATAGCCTCTGGGAAGGGACTGTGGCTGTGGGATAGCAGGTATAGTAGGGAGAGATGGTGCCTATAGTAGCAGTGGGGGGATAATAGCCTCTGGGAAGGGACTGGGGCTGTGGGATAGCAGGTATAGTAGGGAGAGATGGTGCCTATAGTAGCAGTGGAGGGATAATATCCTCTGGGAAGGGACTGGGGCTGTGGGATAGCAGGTATAGTAGGGAGAGATAGTGCCTATAGTAGCAGTGGGATAATATCCTCTGGGAAGGGACTGAGGCTGTGGGATAGCAGGTATAGTAGGGAGAGATGGTGCCTATAGTAGCAGTGGAGGGATAATAGCCTCTGGGAAGGGACTGGGGCTGTGGGATAGCAGGTATAGTAGGGAGAGATAGTGCCTATAGTAGCAGTGGGATAATATCCTCTGGGAAGGGACTGAGGCTGTGGGATAGCAGGTATAGTAGGGAGAGATGGTGCCTATAGTAGCAGTGGGGGGATAATAGCCTCTGGGAAGGGACTGGGGCTGTGGGATAGCAGGTATAGTAGGGGAGAGTGCAGTATGTTTGAAGCTCACACTATATTTGGCCTTGTTTTCCATAAATATTGGCAGCGGCAGGGATGGGACCTGGGTACATAAAGACCACCGGAGGGGCAGATCAAGGGGGGGGGACTTACATACCTGAGCTGCTGGCTGCCATATAATAACACTGATATTAAAATAATAATAACAATAACCCTGTGATTATTTGGCTGAGGCTGGAGACCCCCAGGCTCTGGGTGCAGAACCAGCACTTTTCTGCTGCTGTTTTGGCACAAATCCTTCTGGTTGACAACATTGTGAGTGAACTGTTTGCAGCCGAGTTCCCGACACTCAAGGAACAAACAGCAGAAATGCTCTCAGCGACCCCCAGAGCCCCCGACCCCCCCGGCTACAGAAAGCTTCGCGCCTATGGCACCCTATTCCGAGCAACTTTTTAATTGGTCTTCATTTTTTATAGTTTTTGAATTATTTCCCCCTTTTCTTCTGACTCTTTCCAGCTTTCAAATTGGGGTCAGTGACCCCAGGGACCAAAAACGATTGCTCTGTGGGGCTTAATGCACTGCATTCTGGCAAAACAAGGGTTAACGGACTCTGCTAACGTTTGGGCAAGCGGCCAGGGAAATTAACCCAATTTTTGCGTATCTGGATATTTAGCAATTAACGGTTAATGATTAGTCGGTGCTTTCCCGGACGCGCGCTGGAGAGAGCTGGATCCGGCAGGTCCGATCCTGTCCCCTGGCCCAGTCCCTGCACGTGTTTAGCCGGCTGGCTAGTGGGACAGTGACTGGGCAACTTTTTAATTGGTCTCCATTTTTTTATATTTTTTTTCAATTATTTTCCTTCTTCTGACTCTTTGCAGCTTTCAAATGGGGGTCACTGACCCCAGGAACCAAAATAACTATTGCTCTGTGAGGCGCCAGTTTTATTGTTATTGTTACCTACCTTTCTATTTAGGCTTCTCTGTTCATATCCCTGTCTCTCTTTCAATCCACTGCCTGGTTGCTAGGTTAAATCAGACCCTAGCAACCAGATAGCTGCTGAAATTCCACACTGGAGAGCTGCTAAACAAAATGCTAAATGATTTAAAAACCGCAAATGAAGACCAATTGCAAATTGTCTCAGAAGAGCGCCCTCTACAGTATACTGAAGGTGAACTACCCCTTTAAAGCTACTGATCTTGGGGCAGGAAGGGATTCTATACCCTGACTACCTAACGCTACCAATAGTCAGGCTCCTCGGCAGAGTTAAGGGCAATCGAATGGAGCAACGTCGGGCGACTTATTTAGCCCCGTGGCCCCACGACTTTGCACATTTACTTGCAGTACGATTTGTAAGAACCTATTTAGCTGGGAAATTCTGTAGGGCATTGGGGGCTATTGTGGGCTATTAGGGGCTATAAGGGACTATTGGGGGCTATTGTGGGCTATAAGGGGCTATTGTGGGCTATTAGGGGCTATTGTGGACTATTAGGGGCTATTGGGGGCTATTAGGGGCTATTGTGGGCTATTAGGGGCTATTGGGGGCTAGTAGGGGCTATTGGGGGCTATTGTGGACTATTGTGGGCTATTGTGGGCTATTGGGGGCTATTAGGGGCTATTGGGGGCTATTGTGGGCTATTATGGGCTATTGGGGGCTATTGTGGGCTATTAGGGGCTATTGTGGGCTATTAGGGGCTATTGGGGGGCTATTAGGGGCTATTGGGGGCTATTGTGGGCTATTAGGGGCTATTGGGGGGCTATTAGGGGCTATTGGGGGCTATTGTGGGGGGGCTATTAGGGGCTATTGGGGGCTATTAGGGGCTATTGTGGGCTATTAGGGGCTATTGGGGGCTATTATGGGCTATTGGGGGCTATTGGGGGCTATTAGGGGCTATTGGGGGCTATTAGGGGCTATTGGGGGCTATTAGGAGCTATTGTCGGCACGGCAAACCTGCATGGACTCGCAGCATTCTGTCGCCGGCTGTCGTCTCTCTGCGTTGCTCTTATCCTCCAAACCTGGAACTCTAGACTCCAAGACCATGGAGAAGCAGTGTATTGGGACTGAGTATGGGCCCCAGACTGTAACGAGCCCGCCCTGCCCGGCACTGCCCGGAGTACTGGGTATAGAGTGTCACCAATTACACACATCACTGTAAGCAAATATCTGGTAATGACAGGTGTCAGTCAGTCAGTCTGAGGCTCATATTTTCATCAATAGAGATTAGTGACCTTCTGACTTGGCCTAAGCCCCTTCTTAAGGCACATCATTGACCAGGGACCCCCTTAGCCCATATAAAGGCTACAGATACTGGAAGGCATTGCTATATCAGCCATTCAGCCTAGTCCTAAGGCATCAAATGTGTTGCTCTTGCCCTAACTGCCCTTCCAGGGGTATCCAGGACAGAAAAAGGCACCATCACTAATTTGGCCTAATGCTTACCCAGCACTAGGGGCCTATGGGTAAGCATGAAATGCATTAGGCCATATTTGTAGGGGTTATTCATGTTTTTAATGGATTTAAATAAAATTGTTAATTTTCCAGTGGCTTTTTTGAGACTTTTTCTTAGTTGCTGTGTCCCTCAGTGACCACTAGGGGGTGTTCTCCATTTGCCACATATTATAATAGTTTTTTTATAGATATATTCGTCTTTAAAAATGTCCTCTCTTGGAGTTTACTGTACGCCCCTAGATGGGCCAGCCCCACTGTTTGGTATTGATATATAGATGATGTGGAGACCTTGAGATATTTACTGTGATAAAAATAAGCAACTTTTAATGGGAGAATCTGATTAAATACGTAGGAGAGCAGAGAGGGGCTCACGTTGGGGCTCATTTGCAGGGACAGTGTCACAGTGGGCACCCTAGAACCCACCAGAGAACCTGAAATCTAGGGCCCACTCTATACACCATTAGCTATAATATGGCATCTGTATTACACAGCTCTATGGTAGACAGAACAAGTGGGATTTCTTTTGATCCAGGGACTGGTCCGATTGCCATCTTGGAGTCAGGAAGGAATTTTTTCCCCTCTGGGGCAAATTAGAGAGGCTTCAGATGGGGTTTTTGCCTTCCTCTGGGCCAACTAGAATCAGCCAGATCTCATTTGGGCAGGTTAGAAAATCTTCCTATACCCACCGTTATAATTCCATCGTTTGGCCCTGGGGCCAAACGATCAAATTACCCTGGATTCTCCCGATATCGCCCACCCGTAGGTGGGGGATATTGGGAGAAGGTCTGCTCGCTTGGCGACATTGCCAAACGAGTGGATCTTATGGTATATGGACACCTTTAGGCATTATGGACAACATATAGGCATTATGGTTGAACGTGATAGATGTACGTCTTTTTTCAACCCAACTTACTATTTTACTATGTTCTTTATACAGTGTGTCAGTGTGGCCCACCAGTACCTGGGCCCACTGGGACATTCCCAAGAGGCAAAGTCTGGGGGGGTTATTATGGTTATTAGAGCAGATTAAGGGGGGACCCACTGGTCTAAATGCACATTTCTGCCGATACCCTCAGTCACTAAACCCTATGGCCCAGGGAAGCCTGTCAGGGTGGGGTTAGGTGGGGTTAGGTCGGGTCAGACACTCGAGGGGAAGAGGACAATCTGGCCCAGGAGAGGAGCGGAGCGCAGAAGGGAGGGGTCGGGGCCCATAGGGACAGGCTGATGCCAGGCTTCTCCCCTCTGCGGCTGCAGCAGCATCTTAAACCCACATCCCCCCGACCACAGAGAACACACAGCCCAGCAAAGCAAAACAAGATGGATATTAAAAATAATCACTGTTAGGACCTTGGAAGAGTTCAAAACGACCCAATCACCTATATATAAAGCAAAAGCAAATATGGGTTAGAGGGGGAGAGCGTATCAGAGGGGGGCTCAAGGCGGGGGGGGGCGCCTGAAATAGCCGAACCTTCCCGAGATGCCTTCACTGTTATTAAAGATAAAACGCTGTCACAAAGTAGCCCTAATATGTATTTAAAGCAATATTATTCTGTGGTATTTAATGCTGTTGGGGCAAACTAAATATAAAACCCCTGAGCTGTTTATGGAGGGCAACGGGGGGGGGGGGGGGGGGGGGGGGGGGCGCAGTCGACTGGAATCCCAGGGGCCCCCCACAAACGGGGGTTTGTAGGTCGTAGGAACCAATCAGCACCGAGCTTTAGAACGCTGAAAACAAGCTTCTGATTGGTTACTATGGATTATTTAACTTGGGCGGGTGGAGCCATGGTAGGGCAACAAACTGGGGTAAAAAGGGGTAAAAAGATACAGGGTCACACTGGCCAATGCTGGAAGGGCCACATTCCCATCAGCTCATTCTCATTTCCACCATTAAAACCTATTCCATTTGGCAGTGCCTATATCTCATTGCTGTGTGGGGGGCCCCAGGGTGTCAGGTTGGAGACTGGAATATAAATAGAAGAGGGGATGATAAATAATAGAAAGATAAGTAATAAAAAGTAACAATAATAATAAAACTGGAGCCTCACAGAGCAATAGCTTTTTGGCTTCCGGGGTCAGTGACCCCCAAGCTGGAAAGAGTCCGAAGAAGAAGGCAAATAATTCAAAAACTGTACAAAATAAATAATGAAGACCAATTGAAAAGTTGCTTGGAATTGGCCATTCTATAACATAGTAAAAGTTAACTCAAAAGTGGAAATGTTGAAACCTGACCGTTGCTATGCAGGTCTGGGATAACAGACAGGTACTGAGAGCAATGGACTCTGCTGGGAGGCAGCGCCTTGAACTCTGCGGTGGAAGGTTCCTTGTGCCACTGAGTCCATTAATCAAAGTGCATGAAAGCTGGGGTTTGGCAGCGGTGCCCATCAGATGGCAGAGAACTGAATATCCTTATGCTGGGGCAGCTCTCTGTTTAGCCCCGCCCCCCCGCCGTCTCCCTCAGCGCAAATGTTATTCTGCATTGGAAATGACCAGAGCGTTTTTGGGACGCTGTATGTTTTTTTGGTGGGAATTTGCTTGAAATGCGTGCCCCTTCTTGTACCTGGCACCTCTCCCAGGGCCGCGGGCAGCAGCCCAGCCCAATATTTGCCATCTCAGCCTTGTTTATGTTGCTAATTTTTAGTTGTGGCCTGTGGCCTGTGGCCGGGGGAGACTATATTTGGACGCGGCGCGGGGCAGGAGCGGGTAACAGTCATTCTATGAAGTTGCTGTTTGATTTTTTTTTTAACTGTTTCAATACTTGGGGAGGGGGGGGCTGAATCTAAAAACATAGTGAGGCTTATTCACAACTTGGGGCCCCAAGCAAAGGTGCCTTTCATTGGATTCTATTATCTCTATAATAGACACCACCAATAGCCAATCCAAAGGCTCCTCAAAAACCCCTAAACTCAACCCTTGAGTCCTGTACTTTTCCCCATGTATTTACTGCCCACATGATCCCCCTAGATCAGCGGTTCTCAACCTGTGGGTCGGGACTCCTTTGGGGGGGGGTCACCTAAGACCATCGGAAAACACATATAACACACATAATTTTATGGTTGGGGGTCACCACAACATGAGGAACTGTAGAGGAAGGTTGAGAACCACTGATCTAGAGCCTTGTTTTGTTCCACCATTCTAACCCTTCTCTCTGTGTTTGTACAGAACATTCCGCCGCGGCCAAGACCGGAGGCTGTTTCCCCGGAGGAGCACTGGCCACACTGGAGTCTGGTGAGAAGATACCAGTTTCCCAGCTTCGCCCGGGTCTACGCGTCCTGGCCATGGACGACAGTGGGAGGCCGACATTCAGTGACTTTTTGAGCTTTCTGGATCACCATCCCAAAGAAGAGCACGTGTTCCAGGTGATAAAGACTCAGGACCCCCACCGACAGTTGTTCTTGACACCGGCCCACCTGATCTTTGTGTCGGACAATTATTCCACACCGGCTTATGATTTCCAGGCCGTATTTGCCAGCAGCGTAAGGCCAGGGCAATATATTCTGGTATCAAGTGTGGTGGGGCTGATACCCGCTAAAATCATGTCGGTGAGTGCCCAGACAGACTACGGGGCTTATGCTCCTCTAACTCAGCACGGGACACTGGTGGTAGATGATGTGGTCGTGTCCTGCTTTGCCCTGGTACAGAAACAGAGGTTGGCCCAAATGGTTTATTGGCCTCTCCGGGTACTCTACAATTTAGGGATAATGGCAGGAACGGAACCATCTCAGCAGATGGGCATTCACTGGTATAGCAAAGCTCTGTATCACTTGGGCAGGCTCATACTTCATGGGAATGAGTTCCATCCTTTGGCAGTCGTCCAACTGGAGAGCTGAGCCCAACATTGACAGGAGAACCTTAGAACCTTAACCTTGGACATATGAACTCCTTCCTCGTTTGTAGTCGATTGACTTTGATAGGTTTATAGAAAGGATAGCTGCTGACTTGGTCCTATGGACCTTCTATTAGAACTGACGAAACTCCTTCCTCGAACCAACGTGGCGGTCTCTTTCTCCAGAGGAATTGGCTTCAGAGTAGGCCGGACCTTTTATGTAACAAACACATTGTGAAGGGTTAATCAAGGATGTCTTCTCACATTCAGTGATCTGAAGCACCGCCTCAACCAAATGGTACAAGAGGAGCACGACATTCTAGAAGTGTTGTGTGACCACCACAAGGACCATGATTACCTTCATCTCAACTGCTCTCCAGGAGCAGTCTAGAACCACCCAGGACACATCATTGTCTCCACACAAATAAGATTGTCATTGTGGGCATTACCCAACCACCACGTGGAATGGGCTATCACCAGCTGTGACCATGACGGTCCCTTGAGAAGATCTCTCTTTATCTCCCACAATGGTCTGCTGGGTGTAGGTTGCAAGGGTACTGACCAAAGCAGACACATCCCGTTCCGTTCAAACATTGTCATTCTTATTATGTTATTTTATTTAATATTTTCCATAAATATGCTTTCATTAGTTTGCTGCTAACTCTTAATACTCACGCAAGTGTCTCTTTTCAGAGGAGCAGTAGATCAATTCAACGATACTCTTGTTGTTTGTATAGGAAGGGGTGGTTCCCTTCATAGAAAGATGGGGGTCTGGCTGTCCCAGAAGCAGGTACAGTAAAGCCTACAGCTGCTAGACAACCTCATGAGGGACAACCCTAAGAGAGACCTGTCTGAGGAAACATTCTGAGGTCTGAGGTCATTCTGAGGTCTAGTAACCCATAGCAACCAATTCATTATTTCATAATACTAACTACAGGCGACCAGTAAAACATGAAATGCTGATTGGTTGCTCAGGGATACATGTCCAGCACTGATATTGCCCCCTCCAAAGTCAAAAGGTTCTGCAGGAGCTGAGGTTCCATCCTGAGGTTCTATCTCTGTTCATGAATGGCAGATAAATGCTGTATAATTAAATTATTATTATTATTATTACTGGAATGTTGATGGCATAGCATCAGAACCGTTTGCACCCCTTTGGTACCTGGTCCAAAAAAACTTACTATAGAGGGCAGTAGAGGGTCACGTGAGCCTGAGCGTACCCAATTGGTTGGTACTGGTAAATGGATTCTAACCAGTATGGCTCTTGGGTATATATAATATAGAATTTATACCAGAGAGGGGCCCACTAGGAGGTTCCCTGGTACCCCGACAGGCCAATCCTGGGACCAGCAGTGCTTTATGGCAGAATGTTCCAAGCAGAACATTATTTCCAGCAGGAACAATATAATAGTTGGATGAAGCCCACTGCCCCCTAGTGGCTGCCCTTGGTCATTGCACGCTTAATTTCATAGTGCAACAAATGCCCCTCTCGAGAGGTACCACCCAACTGAATTATGAAGTGTTTGTAGGTATTAGTTACCCCCCTAGAACAGGGGAGTCCCATTTCTCACCCCCCCCAGCACCCTCAGATTTTATTAATAATGAATGGCGGCTGGCTATTTAGTAGGAATGACTGCTCCTCGCTCCCTTGTGCCGAGGGGCCGGAGGCAGAAATGATGGAGAAACTGAGTATTGTGGGCACTTGATGGTGTAAAATGGGGGGCAGTCAGGGGTTAGGATGGCACTGTGGCGACGAGAGGGTGTAGTTCTGCCGGCCCACCTATTTATTTTATCCTGCTAATATGTACAATAGATGTATAAAATGTTTCTTGTTGATATATAATATATAAATATATAAAGCAAATTGTTATTGTTATTATTATTATTATATTTCTGCCAGTACTTTCAGGGTTCGGGGGGAGCCGAGGGTTTTTAGGGTGAGTTTTATTTAAGGCAATTCGCAGAATATTTCCCAGGTTGAAGAAGAGGTGATGGAAGAGGAATCTGCAGACTAAAGGGCTACCTACCCCCACACTGTTCCTGCTGAATTGTGCTTAGTACAGGGGAACCCCTATGTGCCATAGTTTGATGGTATCTCTCTGTACAGGCTATGGGCAAACTTAGGGGGCTGTTCCTGCTGAATTGTGCTTAGTACAGGGGAATCCCTATGTGCCATAGTTTGATGGTATCTCTCTGTACAGGCTATGGGCAAACTTAGGGGGCTGTTCCTGCTGAATTGTGCTTAGTACAGGGGAATCCCTGTGCTGCCATAGTTTTATGGTATCTCTCTGTACAGGCTATGAGCAAATTTAGGGGGCTGTTCCTGCTGAATTGTGCTTAGTACAGGGGAATCCCTATGTGCCATAGTTTTATGGTATCTCTCTGTACAGGCTATGAGCAAACTTAGGGGGCTGTTCCTGCTGAATTGTGCTTAGTACAGGGGAATCCCTATGTGCCATAGTTTTATGGTATCTCTCTGTACAGGCTATGAGCAAACTTAGGGGGCTGTTCCTGCTGAATTGTGCTTAGTACAGGGGAATCCATGTGGGGAGAGACTCAGCCAGTAGTTGACCATAGCAGCTTGGGAAAGGCTGAACTGAAGTTGAGTCACATTCAGAGGAACCAGGGAGACAATGATGGATGATGGCGTCGGGGCATTGGGTGGGTTGGATGATCTGCAGGTTCCTCTTCAGGATCCTACTGTGTGGGGGAAGGGTGCGATGTCCTTCAGTTCTGCAGCACATAGAGGGGTCCATCTTGTAAGGGGGGATCTCCATGGGATCCTTAGGGTTCTGCTGAGGGAAGGTCCTTGTTACAGGGGTGGGAGGAGCCTAGAGGGGGGGTACAGAATGTAGGGGGGCAGCCCAGCAGCTCATACAGGGGTTCAGCACAATAGAGCTCAGGTCTTCCAATAAAATTCTCTTTCAACTCAGATCCTGCTCTCGTGTTGTTATTCAGCCGGGACTGGCGCCATTTTATTCACGTTTCCCCGAGGCGGAGGCTCAGCAGAATTACATTTATTTATATTGTTTTCCACCCAAGTCCCAACTCCTTCATCAGCCTCGGCCTGTGCTGGTCCCACTGCCCCACTGCCCAATGCGGCTACGCCAGGGAAACACCGCCAGGGGGCAACTCCTCTTGGCCCGCCCCTGCTGGTCACATGTTTAAAGCCAAACATCGCATTGGATGCTATAGGTTACTGCCCCCGGGATTTGGTTCGGGATTCGGCAAAGATTCTGCCTTTATCAGTAGGATTCCGCCAAATCCTTAACAATCATGTGACTTTTTGTCACATAAACACAGGGGGCTCCCAATAGTTCCTGGGGCCCCCAGCAGTTGCAGGGTCTGTTTCCACCCCTCCAGTGCGGCATCTATAATACAGCCAGTCTGGGGGGGGGGGGGTAACTATAATACAGCCAGTCTGGGGGGGGGGGGGTAACTATAATACAGCCAGTCTGGGGGGGGGTAACTATAACACAGCCAGTCTGGGGGGGGGGGGGTAACTATAACACAGCCAGTCTGGGGGGGGTAACTATAATACAGCCAGTCTGGGGGGGGGGTAACTATAATACAGCCAGTCTGGGGGGGGGTAACTATAATACAGCCAGTCTGGGGGGGGTAACTATAATACAGCCAGTCTGGGGGGGGGGTAACTATAACACAGCCAGTCTGGGGGGGGGGGGGTAACTATAATACAGCCAGTCTGGGGGGGGGTAACTATATTACAGCCAGTCTGGGGGGGGGGGGGGTAAGTATAATACAGCCAGTCTGGGGGGGGGGTAACTATAATACAGCCAGTCTGGGGGGGGGGGGTAACTATAACACAGCCAGTCTGGGGGGGGGGTAACTATAACACAGCCAGTCTGGGGGGGGGGGGGGGTAACTATAATACAGCCAGTCTGGGGGGAGGTAACTATAACACAGCCAGTCTGGGGGGGGGTAACTATAATACAGCCAGTCTGGGAGGGGGGTAACTATAATACAGCCAGTCTGGGGGGGGGGGGGTAACTATAATACAGCCAGTCTGGGGGGGGGTAACTATAATAACAGCCAGTCTGGGGGGGGTAACTATAATACAGCCAGTCTGGGAGGGGGGGTAACTATAATACAGCCAGTCTGGGAGGGGGGGTACTATAATACAGCCAGTCTGGGAGGGGGGTAACTATAATACAGCCAGTCTGGGAGGGGGGTAACTATAATACAGCCAGTCTGGGGGGGGGGGGAACTATAATACAGCCAGTCTGGGGGGTAACTATAATACAGCCAGTCTGGGGGGGGTAACTATAATACAGCCAGTCTGGGAGGGGGGGTAACTATAATACAGCCAGTCTGGGAGGGGGGGTAACTATAATACAGCCAGTCTGGGGGGGGGGGGGGTAACTATAATACAAGCCAGTCTGGGGGGGGGGGGGGTAACTATAATACAGCCAGTCTGGGAGGGGGGGGTAACTATAACACAGCCAGTCTGGGGGGGGGTAACTATAATACAGCCAGTCTGGGGGGGGGGGGGTAACTATAATACAGCCAGTCTGGGGGGGGGGGGTAACTATAATACAGCCAGTCTGGGGGGGGGTAACTATAATACAGCCAGTCTGGGAGGGGGGGTAACTATAATACAGCCAGTCTGGGGGGGGGAACTATAATACAGCCAGTCTGGGGGGGTAACTATAATACAGCCAGTCTGGGGGGGGGGTAACTATAATACAGCCAGTCTGGGGGGGAGGTAACTATAATACAGCCAGTCTGGGGGGGGGGGGTAACTATAATACAGCCAGTCTGGGGGGGGGTAACTATAATACAGCCAGTCTGGGGAGGGGGGGTAACTATAATACAGCCAGTCTGGGGGGGGGGTAAACTATAATACAGCCAGTCTGGGGGGGGGTAACTATAATACAGCCAGTCTGGGGGGGGGTAACTATAATACAAGCCAGTTCTGGGGGGGTAACTATAATACAGCCAGTCTGGGGGGGGTAACTATAATACAGCCAGTCTGGGGGGGGGGTAACTATAATACAGCCAGTCTGGGGGGGGGGTAACTATAATACAGCCAGTCTGGGGGGGGGGGGGTAACTATAATACAGCCAGTCTGGGGGGGGGGGTAACTATAATACAGCCAGTCTGGGGGGGGGGTAACTATAATACAGCCAGTCTGGGGGGGGGTAACTATAATACAGCCAGTCTGGGGGGGGGTAACTATAATACAGCCAGTCTGGGGGGGGGGGTAACTATAATACAGCCAGTCTGGGGGGGTAACTATAATACAGCCAGTTGGGGGGGTAACTATAATACAGCCAGTCTGGGGGGGGGGGTAACTATAATACAGCCAGTCTGGGGGGGGGGTAACTATAACACAGCCAGTCTGGGGGGGGGGGTAACTATAATACAGCCAGTCTGGGGGGGGGTAACTATAACACAGCCAGTCTGGGGGGGGGGTAACTATAACACAGCCAGTCTGGGGGGGGGGGTAACTATAATACAGCCAGTCTGGGGGGGTAACTATAATACAGCCAGTCTGGGGGGGGGGGTAACTATAATACAGCCAGTCTGGGGGGGGGGTAACTATAACACAGCCAGTCTGGGGGGGGGGGTAACTATAATACAGCCAGTCTGGGGGGGGGGTAACTATAATACAGCCAGTCTGGGGGGGGTATATGTGGCGGCGGCGTTGCCTTAAAGGCCCGGAGTATGGCGAAGCCTCTCACATAAACATTGGGAAATTAGGTTAAACTCTGCGCAAAGGGCCGGTCTCCCCCAGGAAAGGGCGGCGCGTCGGAACCAGACGGAGGAATCTCTCAAACGAAAATATTTTGTGTATAAATATCCTATAGTTTTGTGGGCCTTAAATTTTGGTTTTGAAAAGTGGCCAATTCTATCCCACAAAGAGCTAAAATGAGCCGTGATGTAAGGATCTCGGTGCCCGGGCCTGTGAGTCAGGGAAAGTGGGAATGGAGGGCCAAGCTAGGGGCAGGGGGACCGGCGGGGCCACACAGGGGCCCCCAGTAATGCCAGGAGCCTGAGGGTATGAAATATCCATTCTACAGGGCAGCAGGGCATGCTGGGAACTGCCCCCAAACAGCCATAGTAATACGAACTTATATATATATATGGAGGCAATGATATGGCCACTAGAGGGAGCTCCTGTTCCATGAAACTATATGAATGATACCTTTTAGCAACCTCTAATGTCCCAAAAGCTTGCAATTTATAATCTACTCAGCCAATAAAAGCTATCGCTCACTCTGTATTCTCTGGTTATTTCATGGCTGACACAGAACAACCCTCTGCTATTACTTTTGTTCCAGCTCAGGGAGGTACAGTGGAGGCTGCAGCTCTGAAGATGCAATTGCTGCTATGGCCACTAGAGGCCAATAAAAATGCTTTACACAGCGCAACTAGTTTGATGGAAAAGGAGCTCTCTCTAGTGGTCATAGGCAGTAATTGCATCTTCAGAGCTGCAGCCTCCATTGAACCTCCATTTGTTGGGATAAAGAGTATCTGTAAGAAGGTAACTAAGCTTCAAATGCATCTACTTACACTGTGTGTGGGTAGGGTTGCCACCTCACCCCTTTAATACCAGCCACATATTGAATCCACATCCTCCATATATATTGTATCCTGCCCCCCCCCCCAGCCCAATAAATAGTGACTGTCTGTGGCACCTTACAGCCCCCTTGGCATTCCCAGTACCCAGAGGCACAAACAGCCCCCCCAGCCCAATAAATAGTGACTGTCTGTGGCACCTTACAGCCCCCTGGCATTTCCAGTACCCAGAGGCACAAACAGCCCCCCCAGCCCAATAAATAGTGACTGTCTGTGGCACCTTACAGCCCCCTTGGCATTCCCAGTACCCAGAGGCACAAACAGCCCCCCAGCCCAATAAATAGTGACTGTCTGTGGCACCTTACAGCCCCCCTGGCATTCCCAGTACCCAGAGGCACAAACAGCCCCCCCCCACCAGCCCAATAAATAGTGACTGTCTGTGGCACCTTACAGCCCCCCTGGCATTCCCAGTACCCAGAGGCACAAACAGCCCCCCCCCAGCCCAATAAATAGTGACTGTCTGTGGCACCTTACAGCCCCCCTGGCATTCCCAGTACCCAGAGGCACAAACAGCCCCCCCCCAGCCCAATAAATAGTGACTGTCTGTGGCACCTTACAGCCCCCCTGGCATTCCCAGTACCCAGAGGCACAAACAGCCCCCCCAGCCCAATAAATAGTGAGTGTCTGTGGCACCTTACAGCCCCCCTGGCATTCCCAGTACCCAGAGGCACAAACAGCCCCCCCCAGCCCAATAAATAGTGACTGTCTGTGGCACCTTACAGCCCCCCTGGCATTCCCAGTACCCAGAGGCACAAACAGCCCCCCCCCAGCCCAATAAATAGTGACTGTCTGTGGCACCTTACAGCCCCCCTGGCATTCCCAGTACCCAGAGGCACAAACAGCCCCCCCCAGCCCAATAAATAGTGACTGTCTGTGGCACCTTACAGCCCCCCTGTCATTCCCAGTACCCAGAGGCACAAACAGCCCCCCCAGCCCAATAAATAGTGATTGTCTGTGGCACCTTACAGCCCCCCTGGCATTTGGCAGAACCCACAGATTGCCAGTCTGGGCCAGTTGGGATTTCAGTATGGCTACTGGTGCATCAGCCTAAGTGCCTGTAACTGTGCCGGCTGCTGAGATGCTGCTGTATGGCAGCTCCGCTCTGTTACTCCTGGCTCGGCCCCCGGGGCCACAGGCAACAGGATCCAGCGACTGGGCTCCCATCAAGCTGAGAAAATATTGCTTCTCACAAAGATCCACACACGGCCCAGAACCTCCGCTCCTAGTGCAGCAACTGGACCCGAGACCAAGGGGAATGTGTGTATTGGAACCAACAGGTTTACTGGTAAGTAATCGCTAAATAAAGGGGATATAAACACCTTCACATTGATTTAATACTATTAAAATGTAAATAATGTATATAACATTTCCTTCCATTAGGCACATTCAGGGTAACTTTTTCAATTGGTCTTAATTTTTTATAGTTTTTGAATTATTTGCCTTCTGACTATTTCCAACAAATGGGGGTCACTGACCCCGGCAGCCAAAAAACTATTGCTCTGTGAGGCTACAATGTCATTGTTATTGTTACTTTCTATTACTTAGCTTTCTATGTAGACCTTCCTCTGTTCATATTACTGTTAACTATTGCTGGGTTAAACTATTGCTAGGTTAAACTTGACCCTAGCAACCAGATAGCTGCCAATATTCCTAATTGGAGAGCTGCTGAACAAAAAGATAAATAATTGGAAAACCACAAATAAAAAAAAAAATGAAGACCAACTGCAAATTGTCTCGCCATACTGTACGCCTTTACCGAGTCTGTTGCAATTAAGGCTGCAGTTTACGCCTTTAGGCAGTAGAGGGAGCTCCTCCTCTCCTCAATTGAAATAAAACCTATAGAACCCAATGGAAAGCAATTGGCTATTACTGCTCCAGCCGAGCTCTCCACCCTGAGCGAACAGTGGGAGGAGAGCAGCCCACAAGTAGGAAGGAGAGACAGAGAGTGTCAGTATTGGAGGGAGATTGGATTTACTTTTCAATTCAGCCAATGGGCTCCCTTCCAGCTTTCCCTAAACACGTCCCAATAAATACCCTTCCCCTATATCAACCCATATTCCATATGAAGCTCTATTCATAAGGTTAAATCAACTGATCTGGAGGCGGAACGTTATTTGTGAACAATAATCTTTGCCTTGGTAACATAGTTGCCAAAACAGAAATCTTTTTTATGATAAATGAGAATTAAATTGATAATCAGATAATAATTTAGTATTAATCAGTGTAGGCACTTTCATTCTATGAGGTACAACTGTACCTATAGAGCTACATAAATCACATTCAGCAAAACCCTTTTATAGCATTTAATAGGGTGAGATTCCATGAAAGATACTGCCCCCTTCAGGTAGTAGGGAGAATGACTGCATCCTTGGAAACAAAATAGCTTCCATGGAGGTAACGCCCATCAAGGCCAGAAGGGGGCAGTGTCTCACTGCAAATGACATCCCCATTAGAGGAAGAACAGATTAAACATTAAAAATGTTGGAAATAAAAACAAATACATTCCAAATAAAATCACACTTTTCCACCCCAGTTTGACAGCAGTTTTGCTTTTATTTGATTTATAGAGGTTTCACTGCTCACTGACTCCCCAATAACAGTGACAGAGAAGGAAGTGCAGTCATTGTGCCCTTGTGCCCATATGACAGGACCAAGAGCGGATCGGGCCCCTAACTACTTAGATATCAGGGCCGGCCCTCCCATTCCTAGTAGCCCATGTTATTTGCCCACTGCCTGCCCCGGCCCCCTGGGTGGTGGGTCTTTTCTCCTGCCAACTAAGTAGGACCCACATTATAAAGAGTGTTTATATAAATAAGAGATGCCCCCCATTCCATAATCTCTGCTGCCCATTGTGCCAAAACACGGCACTGCATTGCCCACGAAATGGAACCACTCTGACACCGCTCACCCCATCCCCTCCATGGCCCTATATACAAGGGTCTGTAACTGCCAGCTGCCGGCTGCCGGCTGCCAGAGGGTCCCTCCCCAGGCTGGTAGTGGTGGGAGAGGACCTAGGTTAGAAAGAGCCCCCCCTTTGGTGCCCTATTGCTCCACAACTGGTACCGCCTGGCATGCTGGGAAAAATAACTAAGGGCAGTTTTCATAGCCAAAAGTGATATTAGATGGAGGTGCGCTGTACTACTGCAACTTGTAGCAGAAAAGGAGCAACTTATCTGGTCTGTCCAGTTACATAGGAAACCTTTATTGGAATCAGATACATATTTATACATACACATAAGGGTGGAAGTATCTGGATTCTAATCAGGGCCGGATTTCTCTTCTGGGCGCCCCGAGGCCTCCCCTGCTGGTCACCCCCCCCCCCTCCACCCATGTGCATGCACGAACGCACGACACCCCCCCCTGTGCGTATGCGCGAACGCGCGACAACCCCCCCCGCACCCGCGAGTGCGCATTTTTAAACTCCCATACGGAGCAGGGGGGAGAGGTCCCGACTGCTCCGTATGGGAGCCAAATTTAAAAATTTTCTTGCGGCTGGGCGGCATGCCGCCCCTAAACTTCTGCCGCCCTAGGCCCAGGCCTTTGTGGCCTCTCCACAAATCCGGGCCTGATTCTAATGCCCTCTTGTTTGCCACCACATTTTGCATAGGAGTCAGTGGAAAGTGACAATCCCAATGGCAGCTCCCACCTATACACATAATGACAGATAAGCAGAATGTTCTGAGCACAGGATTAGCTGTACCTTCATATTGTACTGTGCTTGTCCCAATGGGACTCTAGCCCCAGTAATAGAGGTAATTATTGGGTTACTATTAAATGGGTTGTTCACCTTGAAATTAACTTTTGGTACAGGTATGGGACCTGTTATCCAGAATGCTCGGGACCTGGGGTTTTCTGGATAAGGGATCTTTCTGTAATTTGGATCTCCATAACTTAAGTCTGCTAAATATCATTCAAATATTGAATAAACCCAATAGGGCTGTTCTGCCCCCAATAAGGGGTAATTATATCTTAGTTGGGATCAAGTACAGGTACTGTTTTATTATTACAGAGAAAAGGGAATCATTTAACCATTAAATAAACCCAATAGGGCTGTTCTGCCCCCAATAAGGGGTAATTATATCTTAGTTGGGATCAAGTACAGGTACTGTTTTATTATTACAGAGAAAAGGGAATCATTTAACCATGAAATAAACCCAATAGGGCTGTTCTGCCCCAATAAGGGGTAATTATATCTTAGTTGGGATCAAGTACAGGTACTGTTTTATTATTACAGAGAAAAGGGAATCATTTAACCATTAAATAAACCCAATAGGGCTGTTCTGCCCCCAATAAGGGGTAATTATATCTTAGTTGGGATCAAGTACAGGTACTGTTTTATTATTACAGAGAAAAGGGAATCATTTAACCATGAAATAAACCCAATAGGGCTGTTCTGCCCCAATAAGGGGTAATTATATCTTAGTTGGGATCAAGCAGGGCCGGAACTAGGGGTAGGCAGAAGAGGCAGCTGCCTAGGGCGCAACGATTGAGGGGCGCCAGGCAGAAGGCAGGCCTCTCCTGCCTACCCCTAGTGCTACTTTGTCATGTACTTGTAATGACAAGCGGCGGAGGCAATGACCAATCTAATCGCACTGCCCCCCCCTGCGCTTTAGCGCACATGCGCCGTTGGGGGGGGTGGGCGGAGTTGGCCGACTGGGTTGCCTAGGGCGCCCGGTCGGCTTGGCCCGCCCCTGGGATCAAGTACAGGTACTGTTTTATTATTACAGAGAAAAGGGAATCATTTAACCATTAAATAAACCCAATAGGGCTGTTCTGCCCCAATAAGGGGTAATTATATCTTAGTTGGGATCAAGTACAGGTACTGTTTTATTATTACAGAGAAAAGGGAATCATTTAACCATTAAATAAACCCAATAGGGCTGTTCTGCCCCAATAAGGGGTAATTATATCTTAGTTGGGATCAAGTACAGGTACTGTTTTATTATTACAGAGAAAAGGGAATCATTTAACCATTAAATAAACCCAATAGGGCTGTTCTGCCCCCAATAAGGGGTAATTATATCTTAGTTGGGATCAAGTTCAGGTACTGTTTTATTATTACAGAGAAAAAGGAAATCATTTTTAAAAATTAGAATTATTTGCTTATAATGGAGTCTATGGGAGATGGGCTTTCCATAATTTGGAAATTTCTGGATAACAGGTTTCCGGATAAGGGATCCCATACCTGCATGATGGAGAGAGTGATATGATGGTTTTTGAGTTAGTTTCTTATTTAGCAGCTTTCCAGATTAGCAATCTGGTTGCCAGGGCCCATTGACCCTAGCAACCATGCACTGATTTGAATGAAAGGCTGGAATACAAATAGGCGAGGGTCTGAATAGAAAGATTAGTCATAAAAAGTAGCAATAACAATAAATGTGGAGCCTTACAGAGCATTTGGGGTTTTTGGATGGGGTCAGTGACCCCCATTTGAAAGCTGGAAATATTCAGAAGATGAATGCAAATAATGCAAACGCAATAAAGAAGAAAAATTAGGGCTAATTGAAAAGTTGCTTAAAATTAGGCTCACTAACCGTTTACTTAATAGAACGAGTGTAATTATTAAGGGAATCTCTAGGGGTTGGGGGGGGGATAACAGACAAGTGATCCCACTGCGGATAAAGGGCTGTGTGTGGGAGGCCGAGTGCGGCCGACAATGGCAACATCATCATCAATTTGTACTAATTAACATTATAAAGCTGTGACGCCAAAACATTGTGGAAGAAATATGACCCTACTCTGCCCTCCCAACATCTGTGAGAGACCCCCCCCCCCCCCCCCCGTTCCCACAAGCCCCCTGTCTCCCAGCTCAGCAATATTATAGCGGGGGGGGATTCCCCTTCTGTTGTGACGTCACAATGGAACCTCCCAATCCCATAAGGATATAGTGCAGGGCCAGTTTGGGGCCCCAATTAGTGGGAGAAAATCTAGATAAAACTACAAGGGGGTTATTATAATAATAATAAGGGGGAGACTGTATTGTTTAACCCTTACCTGGGTACAGCCCTGTAGTGGAGACTGAAATCCAGGGTTGGACTGGGGGGTGTAGGGCCCACCTGGGCTGCCCCACATCCACCAAGGTGCCCCCGCAGGGTGCGTCACCAGCATCCCCCCACAGGGGCCCCCACCGTGCCCCCTAATCCCCTGCAGGGGCCCCCACTGTGCCCCCTAATCCCCTGCAGGGGTCCCCACCGTGCCCCTTAATCCCCTGCAGGGGCCCCTGCCATGCCCCCTAACCCCCTGCAGGGGTCCCCACCGTGCCCCTTAATCCCCTCCAGGGGCCCCCACCGTGCCCCCCTAACCCCCCACAGTGGCCCCAACCATGCCCCCCCTAATCCCCTGCAGGGGTCCCCACCGTGCCCCTTAATCCCCTGCAGGGGCCCCTGCCATGCCCCCTAACCCCCTGCAGGGGTCCCCACCGTGTCCCTTATTCCCCTCCAGGGGCCCCCACCGTGCCCCCCAACCCCCCACAGTGGCCCCAACCATGCCCCCCCTAATCCCCTGCAGGGGTCCCCACTGTGCCCCTTAATCCCCTGCAGGGGCCCCCACCGTGCCCCCCTAACCCCATGCAAGGGCCCCCACCGTGCCCCCCTAACCCCATGCAGGGGCCCCTCACCACCAGCCCGAAATGCGTCAGGGGAGGACATCGGCAGCCAGGGGAAGCAGCAACAGGGATTGGGTCTGGGTTATTAGATTTCAGCAGGGTCAGACTGGAACACCAGGAAAACACCCAGTGGGCCCTGGGCCCAGTCCGACCCTGCTGAAATCTAATAACCCTGTTACTTGGCAACCACAGGTAAAAACCCCACATGTAGGGGCCCTTATTCCTAAATAACACAAAGACGCACCCCCCCCCCCCCCCCCGTGCCATTAATCTGAAGGCCGGAAGCTTTAAAGGGGACCTGTCACCCTAAGAAATAATTCCAAATCCTTTTGTATCATGTTAGTAGAGCAAAATAAACTTTACTTACACTTATATAAACTATTGAATTTTTTTTTCCTTCAGTTTTGGAATTTACGGTCACAGCCAGCCGCCATTTTGTAATCACTGTTATTAAGGCAAACTGAGTTTTATCCCAAAATCTTATAATCTGGGTGATATCTAGGAAGTGCTGAATGGAAAATGAAATTGATTGTAATTGAAAAATCTGAGCTGTCAATCATATATTGCCTGCCCCGCCTCTATGCCTTCGGCATAGAGGCGGGGCAGGCAATATATGATTGACAGCTCAGATTTTTCAATACATTTATAACAGGTATGGATGATTTAATTAAAAAAAGAATTTGGGTTTCATGTTTTCTTTCTAAAGGACTTTTATGTGGGAGTGACAGTTCCCCTTTAATAACACAAAGATGAGAATAAGTGCCAGGAGGGGGCTTTGCCCTGTTGACCTTATCACTTACCCGTGAACTTTAGAGGGTCTAATAAAGAGATATGCACATACGACCCATGCCCCGGGGGGGCCCAGACAGTGGCTGTAGGGCCCGGAACGCCCCCCCTCCCTTTACCCCCTGGACATAAATGTGTTAATGTGTCTTTAGAGCCATTTAAGTACAATGACAAATGAGCCGGCTATTGTGGATAAGGGAGTGACAGATGTGTCAGGGAGTGTGTTGGCTTTCAGCCCGGTGAATAGGTAGGTGGGCAGACGAGATCCCCCTTCCCGGCTTCTGGCCACTGGGTCGCTGCTGGGGCCACACTGGGACACGACTCCGGGGTAAAGTGATCACAGATGCCAGGCCGGCCCATTTGCACTTTCACTTTTCATTATCCTAATTACCTCTCACAGCAGGCAGAATGATGGAGGATAAGGACTGACCCCAATTAGCAAACTGGGACCTTGTGGCCCCCCTAGGTTCGACGTTAACAAAATGACCCCCTGTGGGTAAAACTAGTTCCTTCCTTATGCCGAGGGCCTGTCATTAATAGGGCCAAATCATTATTTGATTTGCAGATAAATCTGGGTTTATAGATGATTAGTTGCAGTACCACTTCTCGCCAGCATTGGCCAACAGTCCGTTTTCCGCATAGGGCTGCAATAGAACAGCGCCACGGGGCTGCTAATAAAGCATTGATGTTTGTAATGGAATAATATCTGTATAAAGCATCACCAGTCCTTGCAACTTTGGGACACGGAGTTCTGCCCCAATAAGGGGTAATTATATCTTAGTTGGAATCAAGTACAGGTACTGTTTTATTATTACAGAGAAAAGGGAATCATTTAACCATTAAATAAACCCAATAGGGCTGTTCTGCCCCAATAAGGGGTAATTATATCTTAGTTGGGATCAAGTACAGGTACTATTTTATTATTACAGAGAAAAGGGAATCATTTAACCATTAAATAAACCCAATACGGCTGTTATGCCCCAATAAGGGGTAATTATATCTTAGTTGGGATCAAGTACAGGTACTGTTTTATTATTACAGAGAAAAGGGAATCATTTAACCATTAAATAAACCCAATAGGGCTGTTCTGCCCCAATAAGGGGTAATTATATCTTAGTTGGGATCAAGTACAGGTACTGTTTTATTATTACAGAGAAAAGGGAATCATTTAACCATTAAATAAACCCAATAGGGCTGTCCTGCCCCCAATAAGGGGTAATTATATCTTAGTTGGGATCAAGTACAGGTACTGTTTTATTATTACAGAGAAAAGGGAATAATTTAACCATGAAATAAACCCAATAGGGCTGTTCTGCCCCAATAAGGGGTAATTATATCTTAGTTGGGATCAAGTACAGGTACTGTTTTATTATTACAGAGAAAAGGGAATCATTTAACCATTAAATAAACCCAATAGGGCTGTTCTGCCCCAATAAGGGGTAATTATATCTTAGTTGGGATAAAGTACAGGTACTGTTTTGTTATTACAGAGAAAAAGGAAACAATTTTTTAAAAATGTGAATTATTTGATTAAAATGGAGTCATTGGGAGATGGCCTTTCCATAATTTGGATAATGGGTTTCCGGATAAGGGGTCTGATACCTGTATGAGGTTTATAGATACCCAAACTGGGGCCCCATTGTTAACATCATATAATATTAGGGGTAAACGCTACTTTGCTGTAAGATTCAATAGTTACACAGGGTTGAGGAATCATGGGAAAGAATAGGAACCATGGGGACTGGCCATGCCGCTTATTTTACCCAATCCAGTCCAGACCCCTGATATGAAACCATGGAGGGAACATTAGCCGAGCACAGCTCTGGGTGCTGATGTTGGGGGGCCCTAAGCTCCTACTTACACTGTTGCCCCACTAAGAATCCTGTCCACTATGTAGCCCCCATCTCTGGGCACCTGTAAACACCCTAAAGAAGGCACACTTACCCTTTAATATTTGCTCTCAAATTATGGAACATGTCCATAGGAGGAGGGGTAGTCAGAATTACCCTGGGCACATTATAAAGTTATTCAAATGTCTGGAAATTAGGAACTTGTCCGGACTCAGAAACCAGTGTGGGCGGCAGAATCGTATTCTTTAACTCAGTCTTAATAAATAACCCTATGATACCCCTAAATACATCCCTCACGTCGGCCATTAGTGATCGGCCAATCAAGGTAATGGGCCCTGAGTAATGGGCTCTGGGTATTTATGAGCTCCCTGTATATAAAAGAAGGTGGCGACTCTTCGTTCGTTCTAACGGCGCAATTTTACAATGAGCAGGGAGTTAACTGCTTCAGTGCCTCATGCAGGAAGGGCAATAACAATGGAACTGATTAGATGACATCATCACATAATTACATCATTAATATGACATCAACACTGTATACTGGCTTTCTCATAGGCATTATGGCAGCCCTTTTATTTTATATATATATATATATATATATATATATATATATATATATTGTATATGACATAAACGGCTTAACAGTCAGTGCCCCACTGGGCCCCCTATACCCCCCCAGGCCCCCAGCAGTTGTAGAGTCTGCTCCCTCTGCAGTCACGGCCCAGGCAGACCAATAGGAACATCTGATGGTGGTGCTGAAATGGCGGCATCTTTTGTTGGCATGGGGCGCCCTGTGAATGGGTTAAGCCTAGAATTTAATTCTGTTAATTGGAGGTCATGTGACTCTATGGAGTCCTTAACAATCAATAAAGGGAAAATGAAAATGTACTTTGGGTGATTAGATTCATGTAGTCTCTCGATATTTAATTACAGGCTGAAGGTGGAAGTGAGAGCGGGAGGAGGGCTGTTTGGAAGCCTGAAAACTGACAGCAAAATAAAGGGGGGGGGGGCAATTACTTTTGTGTGGGGGGGCTATTGGTCAATAAAAAGATAATTTAAAGATATCTGCCCTTATTGAAATGAAGCCCATACATTGGCTAATACACATTGGTGTCCCAGCAGTTGGACTTATAGCCAAATGGACAGATACTGGATGAGCCCCCCCCCCCCCCCCCCCATTTAAGAGCTCAAACCTACAGAGATTCCCAACCAACCCAATGGGCACATCGGTGCGTTTGAATGGAAAATGTATTCTCTATTTACTCAAGAATTTTTGAGTTGCTTCTTCAGGGGTTTTTAAGTTGAAGAAAACAGAAAGTACAGATGATAAATATCTTAGAACAAGAAAAGAAAGGGACACTTCGCGGCCACCCCCCTGCTATAATAAATCAGCCCTATTAATCAGATGCCCAATAAGCCCACAGCGCAGCCCTGACCGTCCCACTGTTGGGGGGGGTGGCTAATAGGGGGGGCAGTGGACAAAGTCGAACCTCTCTAATTCCTGCTGAAGGTCTGTTCCTCCACAATAGCCCCAAAATGAGCCTTTATTTTTGCCTGGTGTTGTTCTTAGGGCCCCATATTACTGGGGGGGGGGGGGGGGGGCAGATGTTACACTTCAGGCCTAAATAGAAGAAAAGGGTTTTTGATGGCTGATTTGTTTCAATTACCAGGGAAAACCCCTGCAGGTTTCAGATGACCCACAAGGCATTGGGTCAACCCCAAAGGAGGGCATTGGGCATAAAGGAGGGCAATGGGCATCTGGTTAGTAGCGGAGGGGTTAATGGTCGGGATGACTGACCTTGCAGTGAGTTTAGAGACCTGTCAGCCTGTGGCTTAGAAATATCTGCTAAATAAACATGAGGCTTAACCAGTTCATCACTTTAATGATTCCCCAACAGCCACCCTCCCTCTGTCCCTGCCACTCTCCTGATTAACCTGCCACTCACAGCAACGCCGCCATATCCCCCATATCCCCAGTCTCTTCTGCCCAACGGCGCCAACAGCAGGCTGAGGATGGGCACTAAATACTCACAGGGGCAGCCTATAGGGCTCATCTACTGGGCAAATCCTATGTATATATATATATAGGTATGTATGTATAACTTTATTTATAAAGCGCTACAAGGATACGCAGCGCTGTACAATCTTACAATATTTACAATTACACACAGGGAAGACAAGTGTTATAATAAATACAGGTATAGGACCCGTTATCCAGAATGCTCAGGACCAAGGGTATTCCAGATAAGGGGTCTTTCCATAATTTGGATCTCCATACCTTAAGTCTGCTAAAAAATCAATAAAACATTAATTAACCCCAATAGTATTGTTTTGCATCCAATAAGGATTATTTATATCTTAGTTGGGATCAAGTACAGGTACTGTTTTATTATTACAGAGAAAAGGGAATCATTTAACCATGAAATAAACCCAATAGGGCTGTTCTGCCCCAATAAGGGGTAATTATATCTTAGTTGGGATCAAGTACAGGTACTGTTTTATTATTACAGAGAAAAGGGAATCATTTAACCATTAAATAAACCCAATAGGGCTGTTCTGCCCCAATAAGGGGTAATTATATCTTAGTTGGGATCAAGTACAGGTACTGTTTTATTATTACAGAGGAAAGGGAATCATTTAACCATTAAATAAACCCAATAGGGCTGTTCTGCCCCAATAAGGGGTAATTATATCTTAGTTGGGATCAAGTACAGGTACTGTTTTATTATTACAGAGAAAAGGGAATCATTTAACCATTAAATAAACCCAATAGGGCTGTTCTGCCCCAATAAGGGGTAATTATATCTTAGTTGGGATCAAGTACAGGTACTGTTTTATTATTACAGAGAAAAGGGAATCAGTTTTAAAATTCTGAATTATTTGATTAAAATGGAGTCTATGGGAGGCGGGCTTTCCGTAATTCGGAGCTTTCTGGATAACAGGTTTCCGGATAAGGGATCCCATACCTGTACAATAAATAAGAATATTTATTCTCATACAGAGAATAAGTGCCATGTGGTATGAGACACAGTAGGAAGGAGGTCCCTGCCCCGTAGAGCTTACAATCTAAGTGGGTGGGTAACATACAGGCACAAACTGGAAGGTAAGAG
This sequence comes from Xenopus tropicalis, assembly GCF_000004195.4. Taxonomy (NCBI): domain Eukaryota; kingdom Metazoa; phylum Chordata; class Amphibia; order Anura; family Pipidae; genus Xenopus; species Xenopus tropicalis. The sequence continues at coordinate 82,915,463 of NC_030685.2, read as the reverse complement.
GCACCAGGTATGGGCATTTCTATCTATGACTATAATAACAATGTGTATCCCAAGGCAAAACTCCCACTGATTCAGTGTATGTAGGTGCACAGGGGCCATTAAGTCCAAAATACACAAATATTGACAGATGATTAAAAAATGTACTGATGCCTATAAATACCAGGAATAAATAAATATATGTCTAATTTTAATCTGTGAAAAGTATTGCATGAATTCATAATTAATATTATCTATAGCTGGGCTAGAATATTCTAATGGCAGCGTAAAGGGGGAGAGGCATGAAGTCTGTGACTTAAAAGGTGGGACTAAAATATTATCATGGCAGCTTACAGGTGGAGGGGCCAAAGAAGCAGCTGGAAAATAAAGTGGGAATGGAAGGAATAGCAAGGCAAGATGGCAGCAGTGGGACAAGATGGAGGTACAGGTATGGGGTCCCTTATCCGGAAACCCATTATCCAGAAAGTTCCGAATTATGGAGAGGCCATCTCTCATAGACTCCATTATAAGCAAATCATTTTAATTTTAAAAAAAATATTTCCTTTTTCTCTGTAATAATAAAACAGTACCTGTACTTGATCCCAACTAAGATATAATTACCACTTATTGGGGCAGAACAGCCCTATTGGGTTTATTTAATGGTTAAATGATTCCCTTTTCTCTGTAATAATAAACAGTTCCTGTACTTGATCCCAACTAAGATATAATTACCCCTTATTGGGGCAGAACAGCCCTATTGGGTTTATTTAATGGTTAAATGATTCCCTTTTCTCTGTAATAATAAAACAGTACCTGTACTTGATCCCAACTAAGATATAATTACCCCTTATTGGGGGCAGAACAGCCCTATTGGGTTTATTTAATGGTTAAATGATTCCCTTTTCTCTGTAATAATAAAACAGTACCTGTACTTGATCCCAACTAAGATATAATTACCCCTTATTGGGGCAGAACAGCCCTATTGGGTTTATTTAATGGTTAAATGATTCCCTTTTCTCTGTAATAATAAAACAGTACCTGTACTTGATCCCAACTAAGATATAATTACCCCTTATTGGAGGCAAAACAGCCCTATTGGGTTTATTCAATATTTAAATGATTTTTAGCAGATTTAAACAGATCCATATTACAGAAAGATCCCTTATCTGGCATACCCCAGATCCTGAGCTTTCTGGATAATAGGTCCCATACCTGTAGTAGAGTAAGATGCCAACACTTTATATCAGTGGTGCCCAACCCGTGGCCCTTCAGTTATTGCTGATATACAACTCCCAGTAGCTAACAAACAGTCAGAGGGTGCAGGGAGTAACCAACAGGTAAGGCTATAGGTTCCTGCTTTCTATAAATAATTAAACCAATGTTTGATTTCCCCCCCACCTCATTACCAGTAACGAGGACCCTGCATAGATATCCCCTTAATTGTAATTAGCAGTGGAACAGGGGCAAACACATGCCCACCAGGGGGGCAGATCGGCTCTGGGCAGATTCTCAGGGCTACAAGGATTCCATGTTAATAATTATCCCACTGATGAAAAATGCCCATTATCTTGTAAATGAGGTGCATTAATTAGAAGCCAAGGTCTCCCAGGGCACTTTGATTTATCCATCTGTAACACATGGGAATGTGACTTGGCAGAAAATGTTCCGTCTGTATTAACCCCTTGTGCGCTCCCACGGGCAGGTCGTGGCCTAATCGCTGTAGAAGGAAGTGTTTGAGCCAGCTTGGGTTCCTGCCCACCCCAGCAATGAGCAGCCTGTTACTGTGTCAGTACCGGTATCAAATCATTTCTACTAAGGTCAGAACCCTTTAGGCCCAATAAAACAAAATGGTCCCTGGGGTGAAATAATTGTTCCCTTGGCTCTGAGGCGTGCCTCTCTGCCTTTAACCCCTGCTCCTTCAGCTCTGTGCCCCACTATACCCCTACTACACCCCTACTTTGCTCCCTCTGGGAACTATGGGCCTAATAGTAATCTGCCAGTGATGGAGCCCCCAGATGTTGCCTTTTCTGCCCAGAAGTGTGAGTTGCCATGCATTGGCCCCCTAGTCAGAGCTCCACCAGGGGCCGAGATATTGCTGCATAAATAAGAATAAAAAATCTCTTGTGGTTCTGACTAAGTTGCCTAACCATGGCCAACATAAACTGCCAATTAAGCCCCTTCAGAGTGAGTTGTCAGCTTATTGGCCAGTTTATGGGCCTGCCCTACCAAAAACCTGCCATATATCTATTGTAATTGGCAAATGAAAAAACCCATATACATAGGCCCACAGCATGATCTGATCATTGACCCTGGGGCGGAATGTTCAAAGGTGGCCATAAATATTAAGATCCGCTTGTTTGGTGAGGTTGCCATAGGAGTGGACCTTCTCCCGATATGCCAATAGTTTGGCCCTAGGGCCAAATAATTGAATTACAACAATGTGCATAGGAGCATTGGACTGAGGACCGGACCAATGAGCCAATGTGGTCCCCGATCAGACGGGAAAATCAAACCTGCCCAATCAACATCTGGCTGATTTTCAGCCCCACACACAGGCAGATAAGCTCCTGAATTGGTCGGAAGGACTCGAACCAGCAGGCTAAATCTGCCTGTGTATCGCCATCTAAAGGTCCCCATACACAGGCCGATTCTAGCTGCCGATATGGGTCCCTTAGACAGATTCGGCAGCTAATCGGCCCGTGTATGGGCACTACCGACGAGCCTGCCCAATCGATATCTGGCCTGAAATCAGCCACATATCAATCGGGCAGGTTAAAAGATCTAGTCAGATCGGGGACCACGTTGGCTCATTGATGTGGCCCCCGAACCGACTTTGCCTATACCCGTCGTTATAACTCGACCGTAGGTGGGTATATCGGGAGAAGATCCGCTCGCTTGGCATCATCGCCAAGTGAGCGGATCTGAAGGTGTATGGCCACCTTAACACTTGTTCTTTGTAGAACATAGAATAAAGTATCCAAGTCCATAGAACTTTCTGTGTATGGTCAGTATAGTAACAAGCGTCGGACTGGACCCCATTGCTCCAGGTCCATGTGGCAGGTATGTGATTTTTTTTCACTCTGTTATAAAATCCACATGCTGATTGGCTAATTAGCAATTAGTTGCAAACGTTGCTCAGTTCTGCCCCTTTGGGTACAAGTTGGATTTATCTTTAAGGGAATGGTGCCCGCAGTCTGGGGGAGAGGGTAAAGCTGAGCCGGTTTCTCGGCTGGGGGTCATATTCCCGCACACAAACAATCCGCCTTTATCAGCTCTTCCTTGGAACTCACACACGGATGTGCCAGGGATCAGGTGAGAGGTGGGGGATTAGCAGGTAACAAATTGCCCTGTAATCAGCGCACTGCAGCTCATTAACCAGCCATAATGAAGCTCCATGGAGCAAGGGTTACACATTACACAGTCTGCCTCCTACTATACATTAGAGCACAATAAATAAGCCCCTAAAGACATTTTTTAAGCTTTTAAAGCAAAATTCTCAACAGCCCCCACACTGACACTATATCAGCAGAGGGGAAAGCAGCTTTGCCCAGATAGAGAGACAGTATGGAAGGTAAGTGTGTCCTGCTCTAGTCTCTGTACTCATGGGAATGTCAGATTGTGTCTGAGCGTAAGGTCACCAGGTTGTGTGAATAACAGGGGGACACAAAATCCTGCAACATTGAATTAAAATTGTCCTTCAGCAACAGCTAGAGGGTCTCAGGGCTCTACAGATGCACATAATAAAATGTTACTATTACCATTTTGGCCTACTCCTGGTTTATTATTCCCTTATAATCTCCTTGTTGCTGTGCTGTCTCCATCTTGTCTTACTGTCACCATCTTGTCCTACAGTCTCCATCTTGCCCTACTGTCTCCATCTTGCCCTACTGTCTCCATCTTGCCCTACTGTCTCCATCTTGCCCTACTGTCTCCATCTTGCCCTACTGTCTCCATCTTGCCCTACTGTATCCATCTTGCCCTACTGTCCCCATCTTGCCCTACTGTCCCCATCTTGCCCTACAGTCTCCATCTTGCCTTACTGTCACCATCTTGCCCTACAGTCTCCATCTTGCCCTACAGTCTCCATCTTGCCCTACTGTCTCCATCTTGCCCTACAGTCTCCATCTTGCCCTACAGTCTCCATCTTGCCCTACAGTCTCCATCTTGCCCTACTGTCTCCATCTTGCCCTACTGTCTCCATCTTGCCCTACAGTCTCCATCTTGCCCTACAGTCTCCATCTTGCCCTACTGTCTCCATCTTTCCCTACTGTCACCATCTTGCCCTACTGTCCCCATCTTGCCCTACTGTCACCATCTTGCCCTACTGTCACCATCTTGCCCTACTGTCACCATCTTGCCCTACTGCCCCCCCCCAGCTTGTCCCATGATTGCCATCTTGCCCTACTGACTCCATTACTGGTTTCTGTCTTGTTCTACTGTTCCATCTTTATTTACTGTTACAGCCCTTATTTTGCACCCCCATTAACTTTTTTATGCATTGCTCCCCAACTCTTTTTACCTTTGAATGTGACTCACAGGTAAAAAAAAGGTTGGGGGACCCTGCTCTATTGTTATCATCTAGTCTGTCTCCATCTTGCCCTACTGTCTCCATCTTGCCCTAATATCTCCATCTTGCCCTACTGTCTCCATCTTTCCCTACTGTCTCCATCTTGCCCTAATATCTCCATCTTGCCCTATCCTCTTCATTTTGTCCATCTTACCCTGCTTTTACCATCGTTCCCTACTATACCTGCTTGTCCTGGTTCCAGGGCAATTACTGCGATTTGCCCCCCTGCAAGGTCCCAGTCAGATGTGACAAAGCTATACAGTATCCCTCTAACTCTGCTATCCAAGCACACTGTACAATTACAATAACACGGAGCAATGAGAAGTAATAAAACAGAATATGAACCTGCTGACCCATACCCTGCGCATAGGGAGCACTGCTGTCAGTGGGAATAGTACAGTAAATAAGTTGGAGACAGACCCATTAAGTTCAACTGTTTCTTATCTGATTTGCTTGGTTTTACCAACTAAACCAACTTACTTCCAAAGGTGAAAGAGTTAATTTACTGCAGACTTTAATTGCTTTACTTTTTGCTTTTTTTCAACCAGAAGATTGTTTGGTGATTTAAAGACGTTACTTTATAAAACATTTACTTTTAAATCCTACAGATTCCTTGTGTTGGAGGAACAGAAGCTGCGGCTCAGCCTGATTTCCCCTGAGTCAATTGGCTCTATATCAGGCAGCAGACAGGCTATAATAGGCTTTATTAAAGAGCGGGCGGAGTAGGGGGGCGTTGGGAGAGCGGGCAGAGTAATTACCAGTCTAGTCAGTGGGTGGCCTCTCCGTTCCCTTGTTCTGTTCTGTCAGGTACCAACTAATGTCACCCCTTTATTGAATAGAGAATTTGTTAAAGGGGCAGTACAACCTGCCATTCGACTTGATTCATCTAATCTTTGGCTCTGCAGCATCATAGGATGGAGTTTAAAATGTTATATGGTTGTTAGGGTCCAAATTACCTTAGCAACCAGGCAGACATTTGAATAGACGAGGAACAGGAGCCAATGTTATAAATTAGAGTTGGGTTGAAGACATAGTAAGTTGGGTTGAAAAAAGACATACGTCCATCACGTTTAACATTATATCTTCTCTCTTTTGCTGTCTTATTGCCCTTTCTTTTTAACATTCCCATTTCCTCAGGTTTTACCCCTTTCCCCCCTCTCTCTTGTGACCTTCCAATTTGCTGCTCTCTGTTCTGCTATGGAACCTTTTGTTTGTGGGGAGGAGCTTCATCATGCAAAGATCATGTAGGAGGAGCCAAATCTGGTTCTAAGACATTCAAAATGATTGCTGTAGAACATACAGTACCTAGAACATGCCTAGATATCCTCCAGGGTTATAGATATTGTTCAACTACAACTCCAAGAACAGAAACAATAAAGAAAAATATTGTTTTCCCCTAAAGGAGGACAGATCACTCTGGAAATGGTTATATATATATATATACTGTAAATACACCCTTTCTCTAAGAGGCCTGTGCCTCCTGTATAATAAATGACTAAATGAGATACTTTTGCTTATCAGTATTGATATAACAAATAATCATTTATCCTGTTGTTGGCATAGGTGGGTGAGTTCCTCTTTAGGCAGCCACCCAGCAATAAAAATAACTCAAGAACTGACTAATACACTGAAATGCATTACAGATAAACATGAGCTAAAGCCATTCGTAGTACAGACCCAACCCAGACCCGCTGAGCCACAACCCAGCCCACATCCACCACCCTGCTATGCCCCCTCCCAGGCCTGCAACCTAACCCTACCCACAACAGGTTAACTTGCCTTCCAACCCAATGACCCGCAAAACCAGAAGTGACGTCACTATGGGCCGGTTGATGTCACCATCAACCAGGTAAAAGTTAAATGATATTGTAATGTCATATGTAATGATACACGTCTGAATGAGGATATTAGAATTCACTGAGGGGTTAATGTACCCCCTACTGTACATTATAAGGATATTAGCAGTCACTGAGGGGTTCTGTGCCCATATAAAGCCACAAGGCTGCAGGCTGAGTTATACAGGGAACTCTGAGTATCACTCATGTATTATAAGGGATAATGTACCCCCTACTGTAAATGATAAGGATATTAGCAGTCACTGAGGGGTTCTGTGCCCATATAAAGGCACAAGGCTGCAGGCTGAGTTATACAGGGAACTCTGAGTATCACTCATGTATTATAAGGGATAATGTACCCCCTACTGTAAATGATAAGGATATTAGCAGTCACTGAGGGGTTCTGTGCCCATATAAAGGCACAAGGCTGCAGGCTGAGTTATACAGGGAACTCTGAGTATCACTCATGTTTTATAAGGGATAATGTACCCCCTACTGTAAATGATAAGGATATTAGCAGTCACTGAGGGGTTCTGTGCCCATATAAAGGCACAAGGCTGCAGGCTGAGTTATACAGGGAACTCTGAGTATCACTCATGTATTATAAGGGATAATGTACCCCCTACTGTAAATGATAAGGATATTAGCAGTCACTGAGGGGTTCTGTGCCCCCCATATAAAGGCACAAGGCTGCAGGCTGAGTTATACAGGGAACTCTGAGTATCACTCATGTATTATAAGGGATACTGTACCCCCTACTGTAAATGATAAGGATATTAGCAGTCACTGAGGGGTTCTGTGCCCATATAAAGGCACAAGGCTGCAGGCTGAGTTATACAGGGAACTCTGAGTATCACTCATGTATTATAAGGGATAATGTACCCCCTACTGTAAATGATAAGGATATTAGCAGTCACTGAGGGGCTCTGTGCCAATATAAAGACACAAGGCTGCAATGTAGCTCAGAATTTTCCAAAATGAACTTTATATATGAAAACAATGTACATTATTTGATTAAAAAAAAAACGACTATTGTTGATGGCAATACTAAGCATGATTTATATAAATAATTCACAGGTAATTATGAGATTATTACTATTAGAGATTATTACTATTAGTAGGTGGGGGCAGTGTATGATTTTGGGGGTAGATTATACCCCTCCAGCTCTTTCCAGCAACCCCACTCCTGTGTCTGTGCCTGCCAAGCATAATGCCTGCCCTGTATACAGTCTGTATATATATTTACTCATTGCTTCCCAACAGCCCTTGTCTTTGTGAAAGGATATTATTTTCCATTGTTATTAGTGAGATGGCAGGGAATCATTAAACAGACTGGGTAAGTAAAGCTTTTGTAGGTCATCCTCCTCTTTTATGACTTTATTTCGGAGCTGATCAATAATAAAACCCCACAACAAATAAAGCAAAAATCGATTATTAATTATAATTCCCCAATCAAAATTTTTTTTTTGTTTATTTAAATGATATGACTGCTTTGCCCGAAGTCTTCACAGGGAAATTGTAACCTTTACTTAACTGCCTTTTAATTGCTTTATGGTTTAGAGTATAAATCTGGCAGATGTTTATACCAGGGAAATTTCGTCGGTTAAAATTGATAATAGAGATATATCTCACTGGCTGTGGGGCAGTACAAGCATTCCTTGTACCTGAAACAAAGGGACTTTGTAATTATCTAAACAACAGTTAGGGAACTGAGCAATAAACAGATAAAAGGGTTTATACAGCCTGTCTTTTTATAATTAAGTTTTCTTATCTTATTTGTAACATTGCAAAACGGTTTCTTTATTGCCCGTTAAAAGAAAACAGCTCATCCAATCAAAGATTAAACACCTCTTTAAACTGAATCAACAACACTATGCTGCTGTAATTAACTCTCATTATACTCTAGGGGAGATTAAGGTATCAATGTTGGAGTTTTAGCCTTGGATTTGGATCCTGAGAGAGGACAAGGGGATCGTCTGGAATAAAATGGACTGATAGACGGAACATAAAATTGTTCATACTATAATAATAAAACTATCCGGGCAATTAAATTATTTAGTGCTGGCTATTTCGATAAAAATCAGGTAATGAAAATGATTCTGAGTCATTTTTGTGCAAATATAAAATACTAAATATAGACATTGTTCGCAAATTCAGGCGCTTCCAGTTCAGTTTTCAAACTCACACAACCCTTGTCCGTAAATCAGATTAAATACAATGTTTCGTAAGAGCAAAGACGACAGAAGTATCCAAGATACGGAATCAAAATATACAATGTTTCATTCGAACAGAAAAATAGTAATTGTATCTTGAGAAGCGGCAGATGTATTCGTACGAACGAATTTATAATTTGGGAATAGGTTTTAATTTACGGATGGTATACTATCATACATTATCTGTTATTTAATTAAAAAAAAATGCAATAGAAACTATGCATTGCAGAATCATTATATAAATAGCAATTTTATTTGCCTATTTTATCTATTTTTATCTCTATACTGCTACACGCAGATTATTTATAGTTTAGTTATACATTCATATTTCCATCATCTATAATCTATCAATTAATATTCATCCTTGCATCTTTCCTATGTATTGCTCTGTGACTATCTATTTGGATATATTACCTAAGTTACCTATATATCACTGCCTGTCTGTCTATCATATATATTTCGTTTTATCTGTCAGTACCCATACCTGTCCCTTTACTTCTCTCTATCATCTATCTATCTATCTATCTATCTATCTATCTATCTATCTATCTATCTATATAATTCTCTGTCTTTATCATCAACCTAATCTGTTTAAAAAACTCAGCAGTGGTATTTAGTATTGGTATTTAGTATTTAGTTGGGCAGTATTTGCCATTCCATGGCCGAATAATAACTGTTGGGAGTAATGGTCAGTAATGGGGCTGGGGTGGGGGGTAGGCTGGAAATCAGAGGCTAATTAGATAATTAGTGAAGTGTAATATTGCCACTAGCCTGGGAAAGAGGGAGGGGGGGAGGTGCAGGGATATTAAGTAGCCAATAGGAGGGAGGAACCTGCAGGGAGGGGGAAAGGGCAAGTAAAGAGAGAGGAACAGACAGGGGAGGGTTGGGGAGAAAAGAGATGACAAGTTTAGTTCTGATACAGTAACAGGCAGCACTTGGCTGGGGCAGATGAGGTAACTTGTGCAGGAGTAAATACCCCCAGGAGCCAAACAGAAACCCACATACCGGGGGAGAGAGAAGTTCTGGAAGAGAAGATTCTGACACGATGCTAATAAGCCCCACACCGGCTGCTTTAGTCCCCAGTGAGCAGTAAGTACCCGGCACCTACCCCTGGCGCTGAGCAGGTAGTAACCAGTCTCTATCCCATACACTCAAACCATCAAACTGCCAACCAGCCCACCACCTACCTACCTGAGTAGGACCTTCTCCTGAAAACCTGCCGCTAATTCCATCCTTGCAGATAACTGGAGGACCCCCATCTGTACCTGCAGATAGCTGGAGGAGCCCCATCAGTACCTGCAGATAGCTGGAGGAGCCCCCATCTGTACCTGCAGATAGCTGGAGGACCCCCATCTGTACCTGCAGATAGCTGGAGGAGCCCCATCAGTACCTACAGATAGCTGGAGGAGCCCCATCAGTCCCTGTCTATACCCCCATTTGACAGACAGACGGGACCAATGCAGAAGACCATGGAGAACTCCCAGAAGTTCAGGATAGATGCCCTACTGGCAGAAGAGCGGCCCCGCTTGTTGCCCCAGGAATGCAGGGAGCAGCTTCTGTCCCAGCCGGTGTCTGTCTCCCAGCTGTTCCCCAAGGCTGGCTTCCTGCCCCTGCCAGGGCTCTACCCTACTGCTCCTATATACCATTTGCCTTCCCTGGGGGCTACTCATCCAAACTACCCCTACTCCAGCTTCTCCGCACCCCCTGCGTCGGGACATGAGCACATCAAGGCTTCTCTGCCCCTGGAACACTGGCTGAGGGCTGGGCTCCTTCTGCACCGGGGACCGGACCTGCACGGTAAGTACCGGGGGTATTTTAGGGTCAGCAGTAGCTGGAGGGCCGCAGGTTGGGCACCTCTAAAGTTGGGGTGGGGTGCAGGTAGGAGGGGGCTCTGAGTTCCCTTGAAAGGGGTAAGCACCCTTGCCAAATACTGTATATGGAGTTTTTCCAAAAATAATGTTTTCTTACATGGACCTCATGTGTACCCCAATAGTGACCCAGTGTACCTGTGGCTAAATTAGGGTGCTTCTAGGAGAAACTGAGCCAAGTCAAACTGTCTTTAGGGTTCATGTTTGCTTGGGCCCCCTTAGCTCATCCCAAGGCCACAGAGATATGGAAATACTGACACAGACCCAACAATGGGGGCCCAAGCAGATATGAGCCCAGAACAGAGTTTGGCTATAGACCCAGTTAATCCAATACTCAACCCAAATTGGCCTTTAGTCTGCCCCCCACCCACTTCTTAGGGATCCCCATGTTGGGAAGCCTCACATTTTGGGAACCTGTTACATATAATATCAATTTTAATGCCAATTTAAAAACAAAGTCTGGGTTCTAATTTTATTGCCCTATTGGCATTAGCCAAAAAGGCACAATGGGCTTCTAAAACAGCAATGCTCAACTGGTGGTTCTAAGGCTGTTGCTGAACTATAATTCTTGGTTGGGTCTGAACATGGAGTCAAGTAGTGATGGGTGAAATGTTTTGCCAGGCATGGATTCACGGCAAATTTCTGCGTTTCGCCATTGGCGGATTGTTTCGCGAAACGGATGAAAAAATTTGCAGCGGAAAAATTCGCCACACGTCAAAAAATTGTCGCCGGCCTCAAAAAAGAATAGTCACGGGCATCAAAAGAATAGCCGTGGGCGACAAAATAATAGCCGCGGGTGATGTAATAATAGCCGCGGGCGACGTAATAATATCCGCGGGCGACGTAATAATAGCTGTGCGACAAAATAATAGCTGTGCGACAAAATAATAGCTGTGCGACAAAATAATAGCCAAGGGCGACAATTTTTTTGCCGCACGACATTTTCGCCGCTTCGCAAATTTTTCACCGTTTCGCGGATCTTTTGAAAGATTCGCAAATTTTTTGGCGAAGCGAAATGGAACAGATTCGCTGATCACTAGAGTCAAGGGGTTCACCAATAACTCTAGCGCCCAGTAGGCACGGGTTTCCAGTTAACATTCTGGTTTTGTCTGCTGACTGGCAGCTCAGGGGCAGATTCCCAGAGTAGGGCAGCGCTGACACTCAGTACAGGGACCTTGCCTCTGATAAGGGCAGGAAAAACCTAATGACAGGTGCAGTGTAGATAAGGGAAAGGGATATAAATGGGCAGGGAGTTAAAGAGACACCAACCCTGGAAATGGGACCTGCCCCCTGTAGCGCTGGACCTTTTTTTTTATTGAATGGCTCATCCTGCAGCTCTTCAGCTCTTGTTGAACTGCAATGCCAACCATTTTTATAAATGAAAATAGTCAAATAATGTTGAGAATTATATCTCTATGTCCCTGACTAATTATACAACATAACAGATAACTGGGTGCGTAGCTACTTTATTGCCTCCCCTACTCTGACGTGCCCAACCCGAGACTCTCCAGCTGGTAACAATAGGACAGTAGCAAAGTGCAAATAAGTAATAGTCATTAAAGCAGCAGTCCTGCCCTGCTTTATGGCTGAGATTCTAGCTATCTGTATAACAGAGCATTCTGTCACAGTGGCACAGATCCTATCTGATCCCCCCCCATTGTAAGCAGCAGTCCTGCCCTGCTTTATGGCTGAGATTCTAGCTATCTGTATAACAGAGCATTCTGTCACAGTGGCACAGATCCTATCTGATCCCCCCATTGTAAGCAGCAGTCCTGCCCTGCTTTATGGCTGAGATTCTAGCTATCTGTATAACAGAGCATTCTGTCACAGTGGCACAGATCCTATCTGATCCCCCCATTGTAAGCAGCAGTCCTGCCCTGCTTTATGGCTGAGATTCTAGCTATCTGTATAACAGAGCATTCTGTCACAGTGGCACAGATCCTATCTGATCCCCCCATTGTAAGCAGCAGTCCTGCCCTGCTTTATGGCTGAGATTCTAGCTATCTGTATAACAGAGCATTCTGTCACAGTGGCACAGATCCTATCTGATCCCCCCCATTGTAAGCAGCAGTCCTGCCCTGCTTTATGGCTGAGATTCTAGCTATCTGTATAACAGAGCATTCTGTCACAGTGGCACAGATCCTATCTGATCCCCCCCCATTGTAAGCAGCAGTCCTGCCCTGCTTTATGGCTGAGATTCTAGCTATCTGTATAACAGAGCATTCTGTCACAGTGGCACAGATCCTATCTGATCCCCCCATTGTAAGCAGCAGTCCTGCCCTGCTTTATGGCTGAGATTCTAGCTATCTGTATAACAGAGCATTCTGTCACAGTGGCACAGATCCTATCTGATCTCCCCATTGTAAGCAGCAGTCCTGCCCTGCTTTATGGCTGAGATTCTAGCTATCTGTATAACAGAGCATTCTGTCACAGTGGCACAGATCCTATCTGATCCCCCCATTGTAAGCAGCAGTCCTGCCCTGCTTTATGGCTGAGATTCTAGCTATCTGTATAACAGAGCATTCTGTCACAGTGGCACAGATCCTATCTGATCCCCCCCATTGTAAGCAGCAGTCCTGCCCTGCTTTATGGCTGAGATTCTAGCTATCTGTATAACAGAGCATTCTGTCACAGTGGCACAGTACAAAATACAATCATTTAAAGATTAACCTTCCTTTTATATTGGGGATCTTTTTTTTGCATATTGTTGACCAAGCGGGCTTGATATTTGCTGAATAACTTTATAGTGCAACTCCCTGCAAGGGATCCCAGGCTGCTTGTGTTTGGATAGGCTTAGGGTTGTTCCCTTATGGCCAAGTGACTCAGGCCAGATTGTGTGAAGCAAATTATAAAATCAGGATAAATCTGCTGTAATTATGGGCAACCCCCTGTAATATCCACCCTCTATAACGGTCAGGGTCACGTTCACTGTATGGACCTCTGCCTAATGGATATCAGGCCTGTTCAGTTTCAGGGGGGCAGCACATAGGTTCTATATAGAAAAGAAAATTCTCCCCTTATTTTCACAAGCCCCCAGCCTGCCAACAGACCCCTGCTGCACTATACAAGTATCCCCCCATATACTATACTGCACGTTATAATGCTGGTAGGGGAAGCGCCAGTTTAATGCCAACAGTAGAATCAATAAAGGGGCCCTCATTGATCCCCCTATACTTCCCAGGCCCCCCAGCAGTCCCAGGGTCTGCTCCCAAGTAAAGTAACATTGCTTTCTGGCATATGGATAGGGGGTGGGGAAGCAGTAGGCCCGAGCTGCCGCTACCCTAACCTGAAGAGCTGACAAAAGTACAGCAAGGGCCACATTGTTATTTATTTAGTTTCTTCCTCAAGGACAATTCAATAAATTAAAAGTGAATGGGTCCAGTCGCCATAAATCTTGCGGTAAGTGCCGTCTTTGTGCTCCACATGACACGCTGTAAACTCCCCTTTTGTATTCCTTATTGCACTGCAGTAACACTAAATAACCGAGGTGTCCTGCCCCCCCAAGCATTTAACCCATTCACCCCTAGAAAGAAAGAAGCCATTTTTGCACAAGGATAGAAGTTTACCCATGATTGGCTGCTCAACTGTAGTCAAAGGATTAGCTGCTTGCATTTCCAAACAAGCAGCCAATCAGAGAGTGCTATATTGATGACAGCACAGTCACATTCCTCTGCACTAGATAGATTCATTGGCCAATTTAATTATTATATGAATAAGTCTTTCCCCCCAGCTTGCTTTTTGTGGGTGCAGGATTTAGAATAGATAGATTTAGGGACATATCCTTGGGACCCTTGAGACCCTGGGTCTCATTCTTGTGTGTATTAAGAATAATGAGTATTTATGGGACTGGTAGTCTGTTTTAGAGTCACAGAGTCACAGTACATAGTTTATACTATAGATGGGCCAATCAAGTTTTTAGACTGGACAGGACAACTGTGCTCTGATAGGACCATACATTTCCAGATGGTTATGCCCAACCATATCTGTGGGGGATTCCTTTTTAGCTGGGCATATGTTCACTTGGTAAGCTTGCCAGTTTGCCCAACAAGCCCAACAAGCCCAACAAGCCCATGGGCCAAATCAGGCTGATCTGATTGTTGGCCTGGGGCCCCTGCTAAATACCTATGCAGACCCGTCTAGAAGGAAATGCCTCAACAGGTCTTGTCCAACAGCCTCATACATGGGTCAACAAGCCACATGGAGGGGCTCATTAGCTTATATTGGCCCATGTATTGCCAGCTTCAATCTTCAGTAACATTGTGAGGCCAGTAACCTTTGACATTCCAGTCCAGCAGTGAATGGGTTAAGTGCGAATCCCTGGGAACCAGAAGGGGCCCCTGGGGAGGCCGGCGGAGTGTGGCAGCAGGCAGACAATGGCCTGTTTAATGGTGCAAAACAAGAGATTTGTGTTTGCTTTACTGCCCCCCTGAAAGGGCAAGTAACTCTGCATTAGAGACTTGTAAAACCTTCCCAGTGGGATGATCCGATTATATGGCTCATTAGAGCCAATGAAGGGCCCTTAGATCAGTGCCACAAAGCCAAGTGTCTGTTACTAACTAGCCAGTTCCCATCATGTCAGGGATTAGTGGTCAGGGTGTGTGTGGGACCTACATTAGCAGTTTGTACAAAGGGCGTGCAACACTCCCAGTGCTGTGCCATTTACACCTAATCCCCTAGCGCTTTTATATTCACTGTGTGCCAAGGGCTCATCTGGGATCTATTGGGATAGGCACTAGCCTGCCCTCAACGGTGCCAGGGCCCCATTCATCATTATCCAACCTACACTGTGCCAGGGGAACCCACATGCTAGGCCCATGGATAGTGAGGGCACCCATGGGGGGGGGAGAGGTGCAAAATATAAAAATACATGTTGCTAAGCACCCTGTCTCTCACGCTCCAGTTATAATGGGCCCTGTGGGCATCTGGGGGGCATGTAATGGTAACTTGCACTCTCTGCTCCACTTCTTATACTGTGGGTTAGTAGCGCAACATCACCCAACACCCATCCTTTAGTATGTTATACAAAAGGCCAATTCTAAGCAAGTTTTCAATTGATCTTCATTGTGTATATTTCATAGTTTCTGAATTATTTGCCTTCTTCTTCTGCCTCTTTGCAGCTTTCAAATGGGGGTCACTGACCCCGGCAGCCAAAAAACTATTGCTCTGTGAAGCTACAGTTTAACTGTTATTATATATCCTATTTATATATCAATCTTTCATTCAAACCACACCCTGGTTGCTAAGGTAAATTGGACCCTAGCGACCAAATAGCTACTGAAACTCAAAGCAGGAGAGCTGCTGAACAAAAACTGAAATCATTAAAAAAACTACAAATAATAAAAAAAATGAAGGCCAACTGCAAATAATCTTAGAATATTACTCTCTACATTATACTAAAGGCTGCATTGAAGGTGATGGAGATTTCTTCAGCTAAGGAAAGATATATGGCAGCTTCATATACTATATATATACATGTTAGATATGACCCAGCACTCTTTAACAATAAGAAGTAAACTCACTATCTGGTTCAGATTTAATTATAAACAGTTGATTTCATGTTGTCCATTACCGTAAGCCTTTCTGCTCTGAGACCCTATGCTATCAAGGAACCCTTGTTACTGGAACTTTAGGGTGAAGACACACTGAGCTACTAGTAGCAGCTACTTTTTCACGGCTACTAAACTCCAGAACATACATACCCTGCCATAGACAATACTGAGAATTGCTTCTAGCTGCTACTAACATTTCTCAGAGCCTGGTGGCAGGACAGCCCTACAAAACATTTGCATTTATAAAGTGAATTGCAGGTAAATGGTGAGCCCATAACCATCTGCTCATTGTCTGCTTGGCTGGTGACTATAGCCATCTGGAGCCAAACAGCTTGGGCTACCAGAAGGAACCTGTGCCCGTCCCACCCAGAAAAAAATACAATAAATATGACCTACTCATTGGGGCTCATTTACGATGACCCAGGCCACAAAATTGCACCCCATTCAATAATGGTTGCATAATCATTCAAGAAGCGCTTCTTACAGGGGTCTACACCTTGTGCCATGGCTGCAGCAGGTACAAGGAACCCTTTCCTTACCATAAGTACAGGGCCCATTTGCACCCTGGTCCTGCCGGCACTCCCTGACTTGAGCATCTAAATGACGTGCACGTTAGGGGAAGTTTATGTGCCCCCCCTGCCTGGGCCTCATGGATACTGTGCTGCCAAACACTGGCAACCCTGTATTCATGGAGGAAATGCAGATCATTGTGCTCCAGTCCTTCTGCCAGAAGACTGATGTGTTTCACCCTTTGCCCCATCAGTAAATAATAGCAAAAAAGGGAAAGCTGTACTCACCACTAAATTTTACATTTATGTTCCTTTGAGAGGTTCCCAAATGCTGAGGCTGATTTACTTCCATAGGTGCTAAGTTCTATTGGTATAATTTGTAATAATGAGATAGCTCTAGAACCTAGAACGCTTCAGATTGACGAGTATTGCTTTAATTAAGAGGCAGTGACAATGAGACGTCAATCAGAATGGGTGAATACGTGAACAAATTTATACGTCTATTTGTTTTTAATTATTAATAATGGAGCTTTTGTTGAAGGACATGAGGGTGTTTAACAAATCACCGTGCTCTTTCTTTTATTCAGTGGCTCAATATACTGTGCTGCCCCGGCCGGTTTAATCATTACAACCCTCTCCAAACAAAGGGCCACAGACTGACTGCCGCTCAGTACTTTACTGCCCGTTATGCTCAGGGCTGGGTGGAATTAGCCCCGGGTTATTAATGCAGATATTAATTCTGTACATTGTGTGGACACAAGATAAGAGTGTTTGGTTTTCCAGTGAGCAAATCAAGGGCATATTACCTTCTGCTGGCCATAAAGTAGGTTTTGACATTATGACGACTTGCAAATAAACAGATTAATGAGAAATACTGGAGACTTTTTTTGTCAGCCATAATACATTACAGCCAATCAAATCCTTGCTACCTGCTCGATGGCAAGTATATTGGTTGCTTCCCACTCAAGTGCATAGTAAGTTATCCTACTCCAGCATAAAGCAA
The DNA here is from genome assembly GCF_000004195.4 of Xenopus tropicalis. Taxonomy (NCBI): domain Eukaryota; kingdom Metazoa; phylum Chordata; class Amphibia; order Anura; family Pipidae; genus Xenopus; species Xenopus tropicalis. The sequence goes on along the minus strand of NC_030685.2, from coordinate 82,897,943 downwards.
GGGGAGAACCTTACTTTTCAGTGGAAATGTTCCCAGAAACCCCCTTGTGGGTGTGCCATAACCCTGTTTCCAAGTCATATCCTCAGATGGGACCATTGGACCCACACTGTGCAACTCTATAGGCTAGAATGGATTCAAAATCTGCTGCAAGGCGCACAGCTAGGCACTGGCGGGCACAATATTTGTTTTTACCACCTGTCGTAGGGAAGGGACTCTGGGACTGTGTGAGAAAGTGGCCATAAATGGGCAGATTTTAGCTGCCCATTCACCTCCTTCAGTCCACTTTATCTGCCTGTGTATGTGGCACTCCAACAGGTCTACCCAGCCCATCTCTGGCTGAAAATCGGGTACATGTTGATCGGACAGGTTAAAAAATCTAATTGGGGCAATAGCCACATCGGCTCGTTGATGTAGTCGACCCCCCCATGGGCTGTATGCCCGTTGTTGTGGTCCCTTTAAGGTGGGCATATCAAAGAAAGATCTTTCAATGTATGGCCAGCTTTAGGTAGCCCTGTCCTTATTGCCTGCCATAAGCCAGACACCCTGTGCCCGCTGGTACCAGGGAAGTATTTAGGTCCGGTGTCACTTCCATTTCTGGTGACGTCATCGGGGAAATAAACTGGACCTCCTTACCTTCCAGCTCTACCCTGGATTTCCATTGGTAGGTCTGGTGAGGGTTTTTGTTTTTTTCATTTTTCTAAACTTTATGGATTATGTAGGCACCCATGAGCCACCCCTCTAAGGCTGCCGTCCTAGGTAGAGGCCCTCGGGTGCCTATATAATATAAACACGGTACTCCCTAACTTGTGCATCTACATGCATCCTCCTGCCTGCCCCCCATGAATACAGAGCGTTGGCAGCACCAGATTCATGGGGAGGAGTGCAGGTCTTGGCATTCTGTGTAGGGTATGGTGCAAAGGCACAAAAAACATGGTGGTTTGCATCCCGTTTTTGTGCTTTGCTCCCTGCCATACACTTTGTAAATGAGACCCTATATTTTTGATGACTTTAGGAATATCTGAGCCAAAGTTGGCTGCACTTGGACACTGTGACGACACACAGATTCTGAAAGGTTTGGGTCAGAATTTTTTTGTTTTTCAAAGCAGAAGGGCCGCACAGTAGAGGTGGCCATACACGGGCAGATTGTAGCTGCTGATATTGGTCCCTTAGGCAGCTTATCGGCCCGTGTAGGGGCACAAACGACAGGCCTGCACGACCGATATCTGGCCTGAAATCGCCCAGATATCGATCGGGCAGATTTAAAAATTGGGGCCGCATCAGCTCGTTGATGTGCCTATTCCCGGCGTTCTAATTCGATCGTTTGGCCCTGAATTCACCCAATATTGCCCACCCATAGGTGGGAATATAGGGAGAAGATTCGCTCGCTTGGCAACCTCGCCAGGCGAGCGGATCTTAACGTGTATGGCTACCTTTACCCAACCCCAAACCTGCTAACCGAAAGCTTAATCAGTAGAGACAAGTGGTGCTTATCAGCCGCACAAGGATGGATGATTTGTCCACAAACACAGATAGACACCCAGTTTATATAACTGTTTATACAGTCTTATCAGGATCAGCCTGGGCCGGGTCAGAGAGCGACAGGGCAGAGAGTTGCCTGGGAAGGGGCATTTTCTCCTTTGTGCAAATATTATCATTAGGTGTGAATATTCTGTAGTTAGCGCCCAGCATTGTGTGGCGCCCACTGTGCAGCAATGAATGGCCGCCCGTTCTTTAATGTTTTGTTTGAGGTACATGTGGGTATTTGCTGAGTAGGTCGGATGTGTGGCTTATTTATATAGAGTTAATACCGACTGAATGCTTTCTTTCTACTCTACTTTCTTTTCTAAATGCCTGTGTGTTTTTAAAATCGTTTGATATTTACATTGGAATAAATATCTGAGAGTGAGCTGGACTAGAGCTTAATCTATTTTAATATCTATGTTATAATAATGTTTATTCTTATAGTTGTATGTTCATCTTTAATTGTATGCATGAATACAAATTCCTATTTATTTTCATGAATTCGGTAGCTAGCTGTGAACTGAAATAAATATTTTTGCCTATTTATCAAGCTGTTATATACACACCTATAGAACCCTGACTCTGTTATTCCTGCATGTCTCGTTCCTGGGCTGCTCTCCTTCCTTAGTAAAGCAGAGGGGCAGGGATTGTTCCCTTCCTATATAATTGTGTACAGTAAAAGAAAGTAGATTGATAAAGCTGTAGTCGCTGTAGAGAGTTCTGGCTCTATGAAGATGATTAATGGGCTCCAGACAGATCAATGCAATGTTTAAAAAACCCATTTAGCCCCACCTACCAATTTGACCAGGGGAAAGAGAGCAGCCAAGAAGAGTTTAGGCAGAATTCCTTGCTCCGAGCAGTTAGAGATTATATGGTAGTTTCTGAATAAGTGTCCCCCTTTGCCTACAGCCTCTGCCCAGCCTGGACTAATGGGAAAATGCCGTCGGCCCCGGACAGCTTTTACCAGTCAGCAGCTCCTTGAGCTTGAGAACCAGTTTAAAGCCAACAAGTACCTCTCGAGACCCAAGCGCTTTGAGGTGGCCACATCTCTCATGCTGACAGAGACACAGGTAAGTCCATAGACCGTTATAGTAAATTATCTTCATCTTATGATTACTTGATATTCATAATAAGTCAAAAGAGGATGGAGATACATAGGCCTTTTTGGGGGATGGAGTGGGACTTGACCCCCCAAAAGCAGTGGTTCCCAAATGATGGGTGGGACTGGCTCCCATAGAGGTGCAAAGAGCTGTAATTGTGGGTTCCCATCTGAAGACTAGTTAGGATGAAATTTGGGGTGAACACTTATTTACATATCTGAATGGCTGACAAATATTATTCTGTATATCTGTTCCTTTGCTATGAGCTACTGCCCTAAAGTCTTAACCTTGACTTGGGCAAGTTGGTACCAACACTCTTATCACTCCTCCTGGAAGGCTGTTCCAGTCACCCACTACTTATTCACTTATACCTCCCAGTGGAATTACCTTAAATTCTCTTTTTCTTCTCCCAGGTAAAGATCTGGTTTCAGAACCGCAGGATGAAATGGAAAAGAAGTCGCAAAGCCAAGGAGCAGGGACCATCAGAGCAGGGGGACAGGCCAAGAGCAGGAGGAAAGACACTAAGCAAAGAGGATGAAGAAGAGGAGGAAGATGAGGAAGGAGACTTTCAGCAGGAAGGCAGGGGCACAGACATGCTTAGGCACGGCACACAGCTCAGTTACAGCCCAGAGTTCCTGTGCTCCGAGGAAGAGGAAAACGCCACGGTGCCTTCTCCATGAGAATGGAACGTGGGACTGGGACTCCACTGCCCACTTTATTTATTTATCACAGACGTTATTTACCATCCCAGTTTGGGACCAGAGACATAACTTGCCTATTTAATTTATATGTATTTAACTATTAGTTATCTAAATGGGGCTATGGACTGGGTGGGGAGAAATATGGGACCATCAACCTGAATCTGGGGTAAAGGAACTTTATTGCCTGCAGGCAATTCCATAAGATATTTATACAGCACTTGGACAATGGGGAGGAACATTGCACTGCATTGTCTAACACTGAAACTGCCAGAATACCTCCAGTGGGCTGTAGTGCTGAACAGCTGGAGGGCTGCAAGTCATGAACCCAATGGTGCCAAATCCAGCCCACTGCATTAGGATCATGCTGCCTTCCCTGTACATACTGGGCCCCTATGTGTCAGAGTAGGGCTCCCTGCTTTTCCGATATTTAGCACTGTTTAATACACATCAAGGGGCCCAAATGTACAATATTTTTTTTTTATTATCCCCGAGGGCCAGATTTGTTTCTGAAGGCAACTTTGTGCCTAATCCAAAATGGGTTCTATGTTGCTCAAGCAGTTAAACAGCAACGTGGGCAGCATTTTCTCCTGTCAACTAACCCATAACTGCCAGCAGCAAGCAACAACTGTTGAACGGTTGTCATGGGTTACAGGACCAGGGTCACTCCCATATAGCACAGTGCCCTACTAGAAAGTTTGCTATAAAGGGAGCAAATATTATTTTAGTAGTATTTATCTTTTATTTAATTTCCTTAATGGATGTGGATACTGCCAGGGACAGCTGGACTACAAGACTGTTGGGGCTTCTGGGGTTTGTAGTTAAACAACTGTTGAGGGTCACATTTTGACGTCACTTAATTACATATTTATTCCCCCTTGAATTAAAGCCCCAGTTGTGCTTGCAGACCCACATTTTCATCCCTGGCCCTGGGTGTAGCTTACTGTGTGCAGAACATTCCTTCCCTGTACGTTTGCTCCTATAAGTATATTGGGATCCCTGGCATATTCCTTGAATCATTTATTCTACTATATTCTGCATTTGACCAAATTAATTCCTGAAGTACCTGGAAAATTGAAATATTTATGAGACAAATTTGGAGGAGAATAACCACAAGGGCCTGTAGATCAAATCAGCCTGAAACGCAAGAGCTACAGTGATGTCATCAGTGTTGAATGACATCACTCGTGTCACATGAATCTTGTGTATGACATAAATAGCGGACTTCCATGACTTTAATATGGCCGCTGAACTCTGTGGTTAGTTACTTTTAATCTATAATTTACAATAAGGTACATTATTCCCTATACAATAATGCACACATGCTTACAGCGAAGCCATGTTATGGGCACACAGTAAGCTTGTGGAGTATTTGAAACGGTTTTGTTCTTTATGAATAAGAGACATTTTCCCTTTAAACAAAGCTTGGAAGGATGAGTGTCAAGCAGAGGAGAAGGAGGATAGATGGACGCCAAGGATCTAAATTGTGCACCTCAGTGTGCAGTGACAGCTTTAATTTGCAAAGTACAAGCATTAAAGTGATGGATGGAGTGCTGTAATTCCAGCAGAGAGTGTGGGGCTGCCATTGCTATTGCTCAAGCCTTGCAGTAACTGCTTATTATTTATGGCTCTTCTTGGGGGGATACGGGCACGGGGCCCAGTTTTGGAGCTCGCCTTTTGCTGGCTGATTTATGGCACCCTTGGTGAATGACTCACTGTGTATACACAGACTGATCTCATTAGAGCTTCATTAATCCCACTTATCCCTGGGACTTTACACTCTTCCTCCTTTCCCTTTATAAAATGCACCTGCCCGTCGGAATGCACTGACTTTCGCCAGCTGGAGAAGGGAAGGGTTAAAGGGTATGAACGCTAAACCAGGTCAACTATTATTTAATAGAAATTTATTAGCAGCCTGGATCTACGAAGTCCGGACTGCCAGGTATATGTCTAGTGCAAGCTCTTAGGCAGGGGGAAAATAATGCATCTAGAAGCTTTGAAAGGGACCCTATGTTTGTGCCGGAATTTCCACTGTCGACTGCAAGCTCTCAAGGTTCATGGCTGTGGTCTCCAACCGAGAAAGTAAAGCAAAACTCTGAGCAAAAGAATAAAAATTCAGTTGCCCACTTGCCGGAATACACAGAGTAAGTCCAGACTCATGCCTACTTGGCTAAATACACGAGTGAGAGAAAGTTATGTGCCCCCTCGCCAGAATACATCATTGTCTGTACTGAGATATCTAATCTTTCTTTATGTCTGCATCATTTGCTTTGTGCAGTGCTGTGTTTGGGAAGAGCATTATGGGACATACGTAAAAGCAAAGGCATTAGAGTTTATTATAATAAATATGGTATTTATAATGAATGTATGCATATGTTTATTTATATGGTGCCACAGAGTGTATGGAATTTGTCATGGAGGCAATGGGAAAGCTATGTGCCAAAAAGAAGAAAAACAAGGCTCCTGCCCCTACGAGCTTACAATCTAACAGGTACTAGTGCCCTGAGGAAAGAATGAGCAGTTAGGGAAAGAGGAGCTAAACTACCCAAAATGCATTATAAGGGGCCTCATCGACAAGCAGCTTACCTAGCGATATACAAGTCAATATCAGCAGAGACTGCAGGCAAAATGTATTCAGCACTGAGGAAATGGTGCCCCAATGTTATGGCTATGGCCAGATGAGAAGCAGAACTACAGAAGTGCTTTACAGTTCAGCTATCTGTGGTGAACCTCCTGGGCAGGAGAACTAATAGAAATAATGTAGATATCATGTGTGTGATTCCATTGGAGAGAGTGAGTAGAAAGAAATTCTGGAGAAATAAAGAGAAAAAGGTAAAAGAAAGAAATGAATAGTGCAGGTTAAGCTGTTTACATATGGGCCAACATTGGCTCTAGTTGGCAGCATACCGGCCAAAATGATGTCCAACTGATATCTGGCTTATGATAAGGTGGCTTTATGCTGTGCTATGCTGTGCTATGCTGTTTGGCCAGGACTGAGGGAGGGAATACAGGGGTAGGGGAGATAGCTCTCAGTACAAGTGAGGGAATACAGGGGTAGGGGAGATAGCTCTCAGTACAAGTGAGGGAATACAGGGGTAGGGGAGATAGCTCTCAGTACAAGTGAGGGAATACAGGTGTATGGGAGATAGCTCTCAGTACAAGTGAGGGAATACAGGGTTATGGGAGATAGCTCTCAGTACAAGTGAGGGAATACATGGGTAGGGGGGATAGCTCTCAGTACAAGTGAGGGAATACAGGGGTAGGGGGGATAGCTCTTAGTACAAGTGAGGGAATACAGGGGTATGGGGGATAGCTCTCAGTACAAGTGAGGGAATACAGGGGTATGGGAGATAGCTCTCAGTACAAGTGAGGGAATACAGGGGTAGGGGAGATAGCTCTCAGTACAAGTGAGGGAATACAGGGGTAGGGGGGATAGCTCTCAGTACAAGTGAGGGAATACAGGGGTAGGGGAGATAGCTCTCAGTACAAGTGAGGGAATACAGGGGTATGGGGGATAGCTCTCAGTACAAGTGAGGGAATACAGGGGTATGGGAGATAGCTCTCAGTACAAGTGAGGGAATACAGGGGTAGGGGAGATAGCTCTCAGTACAAGTGAGGGAATACAGGGGTATGGGAGATAGCTTTCAGTACAAGTGAGGGAATACAGGGGTAGGGGAGATAGCTCTCAGTACAAGTGAGGGAATACAGGGGTATGGGGGATAGCTCTCAGTACAAGTGAGGGAATACAGGGGTATGGGGGATAGCTCTCAGTACAAGTGAGGGAATACAGGGGTAGGGGGGATAGCTCTCAGTACAAGTGAGGGAATACAGGGGTAGGGGAGATAGCTCTCAGTACAAGTGAGGGAATACAGGGATAGGGGAGATAGCTCTCAGTACAAGTGAGGGAATACAGGGGTATGGGAGATAGCTCTCAGTACAAGTGAGGGAATACAGGGGTATGGGGGATAGCTCTCAGTACAAGTGAGGGAATACAGGGGTAGGGGGATAGCTCTCAGTACAAGTGAGGGAATACAGGGGTAGGGGAGATAGCTCTCAGTACAAGTGAGGGAATACAGGGGTAGGGGAGATAGCTCTCAGTACAAGTGAGGGAATACAGGGGTATGGGAGATAGCTCTCAGTACAAGTGAGGGAATACAGGGGTATGGGAGATAGCTCTCAGTACAAGTGAGGGAATACAGGGGTAGGGGAGATAGCTCTCAGTACAAGTAAGGGAATACAGGGGTAGGGGAGATAGCTCTCAGTACAAGTGAGGGAATACAGGGGTAGGGGGGATAGCTCTCAGTACAAGTGAGGGAATACAGGGGTAGGGGAGATAGCTCTCAGTACAAGTGAGGGAATACAGGGGTAGGGGGGATAGCTCTCAGTACAAGTGAGGGAATACAGGGGTAGGGGAGATAGCTCTCAGTACAAGTGAGGGAATACAGGGGTAGGGGAGATAGCTCTCAGTACAAGTGAGGGAATACAGGGGTAGGGGGGATAGCTCTCAGTACAAGTGAGGGAATACAGGGGTATGGGGGATAGCTCTCAGTACAAGTGAGGGAATACAGGGGTAGGGGAGATAGCTCTCAGTACAAGTGAGGGAATACAGGGGTAGGGGAGATAGCTCTCAGTACAAGTGAGGGAATACAGGGGTAGGGGGGATAGCTCTCAGTACAAGTGAGGGAATACAGGGGTAGGGGAGATAGCTCTCAGTACAAGTGAGGGAATACAGGGGTATGGGGGATAGCTCTCAGTACAAGTGAGGGAATACAGGGGTAGGGGGGATAGCTCTCAGTACAAGTGAGGGAATACAGGGGTAGGGGAGATAGCTCTCAGTACAAGTGAGGGAATACAGGGGTAGGGGAGATAGCTCTCAGTACAAGTGAGGGAATACAGGGGTAGGGGAGATAGCTCTCAGTACAAGTGAGGGAATACAGGGGTAGGGGAGATAGCTCTCAGTACAAGTGAGGGAATACAGGGGTAGGGGGGATAGCTCTCAGTACAAGTGAGGGAATACAGGGGTAGGGGAGATAGCTCTCAGTACAAGTGAGGGAATACAGGGGTAGGGGGGATAGCTCTCAGTACAAGTGAGGGAATACAGGGGTAGGGGGGATAGCTCTCAGTACAAGTGAGGGAATACAGGGGTAGGGGAGATAGCTCTCAGTACAAGTGAGGGAATACAGGGGTAGGGGGGATAGCTCTCAGTACAAGTGAGGGAATACAGGGGTATGGGAGATAGCTCTCAGTACAAGTGAGGGAATACAGGGGTAGGGGAGATAGCTCTCAGTACAAGTGAGGGAATACAGGGGTAGGGGGGATAGCTCTCAGTACAAGTGAGGGAATACAGGAGTAGGGGGGATAGTTCTCAGTACAAGTGAGGGAATACAGGGGTAGGGGAGATAGCTCTCAGTACAAGTGAGGGAATACAGGAGTAGGGGGGATAGTTCTCAGTACAAGTGAGGGAATACAGGGGTATGGGGGATAGCTCTCAGTACAAGTGAGGGAATACAGGGTTATGGGAGATAGCTCTCAGTACAAGTGAGGGAATACAGGGGTATGGGAGATAGCTCTCAGTACAAGTGAGGGAATACAGGGGTAGGGGAGATAGCTCTCAGTACAAGTGAGGGAATACAGGGGTAGGGGAGATAGCTCTCAGTACAAGTGAGGGAATACAGGGGTATGGGAGATAGCTCTCAGTACAAGTGAGGGAATACAGGGGTAGGGGGGATAGCTCTCAGTACAAGTGAGGGAATACAGGGGTAGGGGGGATAGCTCTCAGTACAAGTGAGGGAATACAGGGGTAGGGGAGATACCCTGTACTTAGGACAAGTTGCCCCAGGGACTGGTCCGATTGCCATCTTGGAGTCAGGAAGGAATTTTTTCCCCTCTGCGGCAAATTAGAGAGGCTTCAGATGGGGTTTTTGCCTTCCTCTGGATCAACTAGCAGTTAGGCAGGTTATATATAGGCATTATGGTTGAACGTGATGGATGTATGTCTTTTTTCAACCTAACTTAGCAATATATATTTAAAAGGGATTTAAAATGTAATTCCCTGAGTACCTCAGACAGAAGGAATGAAGGGTCTCTGATCCATCAGTCGGGAATAATGCAATGTGGGGGCCTTGCAGCCATTTGCAGAGAGAAGCAGAAAACGCCCAACTCTAAAGTCTACTTCTCTGCTTTCAGCAGTGCAAGACTGAGCCTGGAATCTATGGAAGAGCCTATGACTATGACTGTGTGACTGCGATGTCGCCAAGCGAGCGGATCTTCACCCAATATCCCCACCTACGGGTGGCGATATCGTGGAGGCATGTTGGCCCTGGGGCCAAACGATTGAATTCTGCAAGCGGCAATGGGGCAGTCGGTTTGGGGACCGCATCAACGAGCCGATGCGGTCCCCGATCCGACGGGATTTTCTATCCTGGCCGACTGATATCTGGCCAATTTCAGGCCAGATATTGGTCAGCCAGTCCGATCGTTTCTGCCCCTACACTGGCCGATAAGCTGCCGAGTCAGTCCAAGGGGCCGATATCGGCAGCTTCTATTGGCCCGTGTATGGGGGCCTTAAGGGCAAGCCTTGGGCGGAAGCCAAAGAACTAATCTATTAGGTGGGGTAGATGGAGGGGGTAGAATGATGCTCTGACCTGGGTCACACCCCTATGAAGCAAGTCATGCCCTCTGACCCCTGGCACATACTGGGGATTTATAGTCAGTGTTGGTTATTGGCAGGTCTGTATATGTATAATATATATATGTATCAATCCTGGCCTTTCCTGTGATGAGTTCCTGATTCTGGTCTCTTCATGTTATCAGTCCCTGGTAATAACTCTTCTGAATATTAGTTATCACTCTTATGTCGAGATGTTATCTACAGAGAGATTTGTAGCTGCTGCCAGAGGATGACAAAGTAGCCATGCAGCGGTTAGCGTTAGTCAGGCCTGGCTGTCCCTGCCCACACGGGTATTTACCTGGTAATTCGAGCACAATGATTACGTTCCCTCAGCGCGAAGTGCAGTCCCGCCAACAAACGCTGAAATAAAACAGCAGCCATAGTAAGAACAAGTGCTTCGCTCTTCTTGGGAAATGTCCCTTCCGGGCTGCCGTGGTTGCCAAGAGACCGCAGATTTGATGGCCGCGTCCCGTTGTCCTGGTTACCAGTAACATGGCGGAGTCGCAAGAGAGATTTTAGGCAGGTAAGTTCGACACCAGAGCGAGAATCTGTAACCTGCTGCTCTGCGTTACTCAGAATCCCGCTCAGGTAGCATGACGGGAACTGTAGTGCAGCAACAAGTAGATTCATTTAACGTTACGATGTAAAGACATTGGGGTTTGTGTGTACAGCACTATATACCTACCTATACCCATATCATGTCCATTGTGCCTTTATATGGGCACAGAACCCCTCAGTGACTGCTAATATCCTTATCATTTACAGTAGGGGGTACATTATCCCTTATAATACATGAGTGATACTCAGAGTTCCCTGTATAACTCAGCCTGCAGCCTTGTGCCTTTATATGGGCACAGAACCCCTCAGTGACTGCTAATATCCTTATCATTTACAGTAGGGGGTACATTATCCCTTATAATACATGAGTGATACTCAGAGTTCCCTGTATAACTCAGCCTGCAGCCTTGTGCCTTTATATGGGCACAGAACCCCTCAGTGACTGCTAATATCCTTATCATTTACAGTAGGGGGTACATTATCCCTTATAATACATGAGTGATACTCAGAGTTCCCTGTATAACTCAGCCTGCAGCCTTGTGCCTTTATATGGGCACAGAACCCCTCAGTGACTGCTAATATCCTTATCATTTACAGTAGGGGGTACATTATCCCTTATAATACATGAGTGATACTCAGAGTTCCCTGTATAACTCAGCCTGCAGCCTTGTGCCTTTATATGGGCACAGAACCCCTCAGTAACTAATATGTTATTTTTATATTTACAGGTGCCTTAGAAAGAAGAGAATGATGCTAGCACAGGTTCAGCCACGTACTCTGGATACCGGGGTGTTTGTTGGAAACACTCATATCAAGCTGGTAAGTAAAGGACTAGATACAGTACTTCTAAAAAGAAGAAGCTGAATAATCTTAAAGAGGTTATTGTACAGTAGGATTGTCAAGCATAGCTATGTAGCAATGTAACAACTACAACTCCCTTCATCTTTATGTTTGGGTAAATATATGGTCTTTATGGCTGTCTGACCTAGGGATTAGCAGTTGGAGCAGAAACATATCGTAACCAATGTTACCACTATGTATCTAAAATATATGTATGCAGTTTAAAGGTTAAGTCCACCTGGGCTTATTTGGATTTCTTTAATACAGGATCACTTTAGTCTTTCAACAGTTGTTACCTGGGTACAAAGCTGTGATTCTCTGTATTTCCCGCTCCTGGGCTGCCTTTCCTTCTTCTGGCAAGAGAGTGAGGCTTAAGGTGGCCATACATGGTAAGATTTGCTCATTTGGCGAGTTCGCCAAACAAGCAAATCTTTCCCCGATATGCCCATATGTGGGTGATATTATGCAATTGCGATTGTTTGGCCCTAACTAGCAAATCTTACTGTGTGCATTGCAATGAAGGGGATAGGAAAAGTCGGAGTAAGGACTGCATCAATGAGTCAATGTGGTCCCCGATCGAACAAAAAAATCAAGGCTCTCCGATTGCTATCTGGACAGTTTTTGGACAGATATCGGTTGGGGAGGCCTGTTGGAAGGCTCCATACACAGGCAGATAAGTTGCAGAGTCAGTCTTAAGGACCCAATTGGCAGCTGGATTCTGCCCATGTATGGCCACCTTTAGTCTGGTTTTCTGTGGACATTACAGCATCAGTCATCTCTATGGGCCATGGGAAGCAGTGAAAAGAAGTTTGATGGAGTAAACGTTCCCTCTAGTGGCCAAAGCTTTAGTGGCCAGCTTTGCTCTGCCCATAGAAATAATACTGGAGTGAGAGCAGCTCAAGAGCAGGAAGAACAGACAATCAGAGCACCGATACTAGTTAACAGGGTGGGGGATTTGATACTTCAGGCATAAGATATGTGCAGATATAGCACACTACTGGCATTGCCTTTGATTCCTTGTGGGTCGCACACTTTCATATTATACTCTATGTGTGCCTTTGTGCAAAAAAGACTAGAGATAAAGCTGACACTCGTTGTTGTGTTAATTTGCAGGGTAATGTTTCCTCACAGAGACATTCTCTGTCCCAAGCACAAAAAAAGAAGAAGGTTAAAGAAAAGAAAAACATCATGCTGGGAGTTGAAGTCTGCAAGAGTCTCCAGTGGCAAAACTGGGAGCCCGGCAAAGAGTTCATCAGAACCCTCACACTGAAAAATGTCCGGCTGAAAACACAGAAAATCAGATTTAGGTGTGTACGAAACCATTTGTCTTAAAGGGTCATATCCCTAAATGCTTGGGGATTTGATTTTATTGGATGAAACAAGGTACTGTTATGTCTAAAAGATTCTTAGTTCAAGGGTTATTGTTTGTTAAAGGAACAATAAAAATCAAAGTAATAAGTATCAAAGTAATTAAAATATAATGTACTGTTGCCCTGTACTGGTAACACTATTATGTGTGCCTCAGAAACACTGCTATAGTTTATATAAATATCCTGCTGTGTAGCCATGGGGGCAGCTATTCAAGCTGGAAAAGGCACAGGTTACATAGCAGATAACAGATAAAATACCATTGTAGTCTACAGAGCTTATCTGTTATCTGCTATGTAACCTGTGCCTTTAGGTGGCCATACACGGGCAAATTTTAACTGCCGATATCAGTCCTTCATCTACCCATGTATGGGCACCACCCGGGCCTCCCCGACCGACATCAGGCCTGAAATTGGCCAGATCTTGATCAGGCAGGTTTGATTTTTATGTCAGATTGGGGACCACATCGGCTCGTTTGGCCAAATGCGAACCAAATTGTAGATTCGCTACAACCCTAGAAGTTAGGCAACTTTTGTATTATATTCATAGCCTAAACTTTTGTCTTACTCCAACAGTCCTCCAAGCAGCAGTTTCTTCAGCACTCTGTACCCACAAACTGTCGTTCTGAGTGCAGGGACATCCTTCTCTCTTCCTGTAACATTCCGCCCAGTGGAAAAGGTAAGGTCGGCAACAGAGAGCTTGCAATTCATTTCGGCTCATGGAGAAACTTGTATCCCTAGCAGTGCAAAAGGAAGAGTACAGGGTGAAATTCAATTTATTCAACTTGCTAAATACGACTGGACTGGTTATATAGCACTGATCATCTGATAAAGCACAAAAATGAGAGTTTTGCCATATACACGTAGTAAATCTCCAGGTGTAACAGTAGCCAAATATTATATTGCATGTTGTGATTATAAGGTGCCTAGAACATTTATTGATTGGCTACATAATGGCCCTGCTGCTCTCTGTATCCCTCTTAAAGCCAAAATTCATTTTTAATTGCTCTTGGAAGTAGTATCTGTCTGTCTGTTTATATTATCTGCACTGCTGGTTCTGACTGATATGACACTCATAGTTTGGATCATTTTCTAGCGAGATTATGAAGATTTCATAGTGTTTGATGTAGAAGAAGGGACATTCTCAGTAGCTTTACGTGCCATCCTTCCACGCCACCATCTGCACTTCCAGGAGATTCTGCAGTTACCTAACTGTGCCGTGTGTGGCACCACTGAGGGCTCATTTATCCTCCGGAACACTACGTAAGTATACCAGGCTCATCTCTACATTAAAAAAATTAACAGCACTAGAATGTACCACTGGTTGCTTCAGACCCATGTTTATTATTTATTACGTATCTGAAACCTTGTTAGGGTAAAGACACACAGAGCAGATGGTCTGACAGGAGGGCAGAGATTAACTAGCTGTTGGGTTTTGCCATGGCATGAATGTTTATAAACCAGGACCAGCGATGGAAGTCACTTACACTGAGCTTTGGGCAATAGAGGAAGCTGTTGGGGCAGTTACCCAGTTTAAGGTTTCTAACGTAGCTAATGCCTTGGGCCTATGATTCATAATAAATATTTTTACTCTTTAAGAAATAAAGGCTGTTTTTTTTTTTTTTTTACAAATTCTAGATTTACAAAATTGCTCCTTTTTGTTCTTACATACCAGTGATCTACAGACTGCATTCAGATGGGAAGTCCCACAGCCCTTCGTATTACTTCCAGCCAGCGGTGTGCTGGAACCTAAATGTGAGATTCGCATGAAGGTCCTGTTCCAACCACAAGCTGCCCTAGTGTATGATGGGATGGCAACATGTTGGTTTGGAGTCAATGAGGAACTTCAAAGGAGCATTCGCCTTACATCTATTGGTGAGTATTGCCTTACTGCCCAGTCTTATGAACGACTAGATGTAGAACTGGGGTTTATATAGAAATGATGGCACTTCTCCATTCATTTCTTACCCAGGATTTAGCCTTATCTCAAGAAAACTCACTACTCGCTATCTTCCTCTCAGGCAAGTATCCCCATCTGATCGTGAGTGTCCCAGGAAGCACCGGAGAGAGTGATGGGCCGGCTCTGCACTTTGGCCCTGTTGGAGTGGGCACAGTGGTGGAAAAGCACATAGAGATACACAACCTGACAACCGTATGTTCCTCTGAGGAGTTTCCATCTTTTTGTTGTGATAGGAGCCCTGTACTCAGTTTGTTTTCATATCTTCATAGCTACCCCCACTCAACCAATCTCAAACTTATCTGATGTAGCAATGCTATTCTCTCCCAAACCTCAATTAATTGCCCATCCTATGACCTGTTTCATGTAGGCATTTCATTAAGAAAAAACTTTGTGCGATGACACACTGGGAAACGCAGTAAACTGACCAGGCTTCCTGCTTTCAGGTAGATTCCCCTTTCCGTATCGAACGCGCAAAGCAGGCCTCGCAGTTGGACAGTAACTTCCATTGTGGAGTTGAGCACGCTTTGGCCCCAGCTCAAGGGAAACTGAGGATCCCTGTGCAGTTCCGCCCACGTACAGTTGGAATGGAGAGTTTGGATTATTTCCATATAATACCTGCTGGTAACTTCACCAAGACAATGGTTAAAGTTTCAGGCATATGTCAAGGTAAGAATGGTTCTTACTATTGATTTTGCACATATGAGCAAGCAAAGCTTAAATGATTTCCTATGTTATTCTCTATCAAGGTCCACAATTGTCTATGACGAAGCCCATGCTGAACTTTGGTCTGGTGAATGTAGGGGACAAGGTTTTGCGAACACTGGAAATCACTAATTCATCGACTGTGCCGGCTCATTATCAGTTCAATATTGACTGCAGTGAAAGTGTTTTCTCTTTTGATCGGCCTTGTGGCACACTGGGTCCAGGGGATACCCATAGTCTGCATGTTACCTTCTCTCCAAACCACACAATCCCTCACTATAGGAGAGTGGCATGTCTTATCCACCATCAGGTCAGCCTTCTGAGTCTACAGATATAATCCATTATTATGCTGTGCCTTCAGTCCATATTCATCCTATACATGTATTATCGCTGTTAGCAGACAGTTTGCCTTTTGTTTATTTGGCTCTGTTAATATTGTAGAAAGCATATAGTTAGGCCAGTAAGAATCACCCTGATGCTCCAGCAAAAACTTTAGCAAGGAGAATCCTAGCTAATATTAGTGTATGTTTTAATATATGTTGCTATACATTTTCCCTAGGAACCTCTGTTTCTGGATTTAATTGGCACCTGTCACTCTGATTTGGAGGCACCAGCTGTTCTACTCCCAAAGCATTTGTCGCTGTACAGGAAGAACAGGGCACGTGGGCTTACTGGCTATCCTCCTGATATACTGGGCACTATGCTGCAGGAAGGAAAGCTTGGCACTGATGCAGAAGGAGCTCTTGTACCTTTAAATCAGGTTTGTGTCTGGATAGCAAGGTGGCTCAGTGGTTATCCTTGCTGCCTCACAATGCTGGAGCTATGGCATCTGTTCTAACCAGAGCACTATCTCTGCAGAATATTTTGCACTTCCTATGTTTTTGTGGGTTTCCATTTGCGTTCTCCCACTTGGAATGCTAGGGCCTATTTTGAATCCCAGTCCAGACCTGGCGTGATGTGAATTATGGAATCTGTTATGTTGCTGCACAATTTGTTGATTTGGAAACACATCTGCAGATTCAGTGTGCGTTGATCTCTAGGCAAGTACAGTGGTCCCCCTGCACATAGAAATCAATGCAACAAAAACCCAAGCCCCCCATCTTTTTGATCATAGGAAGGTGAGTAGTCCAGCACCAAAAAGTACATACACTGAGTTCAGTCCTTGGCTAATGGGGAAGAGACTGTATTTACTTACCCAGGGGGTAGATTCTGGCATCACTATTGCCAATGGGTCCTGGTTTCAAATTTAATGAACTAATCTTTAAGGCTGTTGACACAGGGGGAGATTATTCGCCTGCTGTTAAATCTCTGCTACCGCGGGCAACTCCGAAATGCCTTCCCATCGCCCACAATGAAGCCCCACATATGCCTTGCCAACTGCAATTAACTTTTTATTCCATAGGAAGGCATTTTAGTGAGATTAGTGGCCTGCAGTGGCTGTGATTTAACCACGAGCAACTAAGCTCCCCATGTACCATGACCCTATAAGACAATGGCAAATACAAATGCAAGGACTTCAGCCATTATTTTCCCAATGGGAGGTACATGCTTGTGGACGATTGGAGCCATTTTTTTGCAGTACTTGTATTTTTGGGCATTAATTACTCCTTTGTGCCATCAGTCAGCTTTCTTATGCACATGATTCTTTCTTGGTTCCTTTAGGATGAAGATGAGAAGCTACTGGAAAGACCAGTTGACACAGATGCCATGTCTGAAATCTACGATGATGAATTTATCACATTTCCATCCCATGTGACCTCCAGCACCCGTGACTTTGACTTTGGCCCCTGTGCAATACGTTCTCAGGGCGAACAGCTGCCTTTGTCCTTAACTAACCACACAAAAGGCAAGCTGGTAGTAATCTGGACCTCCAAGCAACATAGTCCTTTTCGGGTCAGCCCAGAGTATACAGAAATCCCACCTCTGAAATCCACTGCCTTTAGAGTGGTCTTCCAGCCATCACAGCCAAACACATTCTATGGAGGGGAATTAGAGGGCTTCATGTTCTATAAGGTAAATATTGAAAGGGGTACAAGGACATGTTTAATTTTCTCTTTGTCCGTTACTACGCAGGTATACCTGCAAGCATTGGTGGTCTAGTGACCCAGATTCCATGTCAATTGGTGGTATGGACCTCCACGGGTGTGGCTAAATTTTGCACTTTATTGATCATTTCCCCTAGGTCTTGCAGGATTACCGTAATGTGAAGGATGCCACAATGTGCCCACCATGGTGCATTACACTGCAGGCCAGAGGACACACTTTTAAGCCGGGACATGAACACTTTGTTGCTAGCTGTCTGCTCGATTCTCCTAAAATGGTAATGAGCCCTGCTGAGGTAGCACTGGGCCCACCATACCCCTGTGTGCCTACCTTAGTCTCTCTCACTTTAGCAACCTTTCCCTTATCCCCTAAGATACTTCTTGTTTCAGCATAGTGAAAGAATCTGAACATTTACCCCCATATGTAATATAAGGCACTAAGTTTGCCCAGAAGTAGTTACTCATAGCAACCAATAAGATATTTGCTTTTAAACAGGTGACCAGTACGTGCGAAGACACATAGGGTGATTAGTCGCGGCAACTTTTTAAAAAAGTTGCAGTGACTAATCACCCCGTGTGTCTTTGCCCTAAATGCTGCCGGCTTATTGGTCGTTATGGGTTACTGCTTCTGGGCAAACTTAGTGCCTTTATTACATAACCCCCACAGTATGGTGCCTACCAGGCAGGCATATTTCTAATGTTATATTTCTCTTTGGAACAGGTCTTTCCACCAGTAAATCAGAATGAGCAGGCACTACGCACCCTCTTACTGCAGAACACTGGAACCTCTGCTTTGACATATTTGATAGACAATGAAAAGAGCCCTTCAGTCCACGTAAAGCCTGCATCGGCATATGTGGCCCCAGGATCCCACCAGGTTATACTGCTGAGAACCGAGCCCAGTGACAGCGTCCTCACTAAGCACTGCCTGTCAGTTCAGTTCAACTACAGCAATAACTACATCCAGGTAAAGACCACAGGGGTCTGGCTGAGAAATGCAGCACAAAATGGCTTTCTCCTTGCAAGTTCTGCAGATCTTATCTCTTATCTAAGCTGGGCAGCTGGGCTGACATTGGCTGCTGACTTCACTGCTTTGAGTTGCCCATTTATTGCTTTTTGTATAGGGCCAAACCCAAGGCCTGTTTGGTTTGTAATTCAAAGCAAGTTTCCAATATACATTCATAAGCATTTTCAAAGATTAGTTTTTAGGTGTATTTGTAATTAATATTGTATCTGTCTGGATGTTTATATTTTTTGTACTACTGCTTCTGTCTCCTGAAACAATTTAGCAATGGGCAGTTGATTAATAGACCTGAAGGATTTCCCTTGTTAATTATTATTTCTCTTTCCTTTTACAATAGGATATTGTTCTGTTTTCTCGTGCTGAAGCCCCCCAGCTACTCCTGGAGGAGGAAGGCCGGCTCTATTTTAAGCCCACCTGTGTGGGTAATGAGTGTCACCGCTCATTCTCTCTAAAGAACTGCTCTAGGGTGCCGCTGAACTTCAGATGGAATATACAACATGAAGACACACCATTTTTTTCGGTTAACCCAACCAGTGGCGTTATCAAACCCAATGAAACAATGGTAAGACAACATAACATTTCCCCCAGACATGTTCATTTCCTTATGTGGAGCAGTGGGAGTGTTAGGCTTATTCTTATGGTTGTTTAAACAGTTCTGAAACAAGAACAAATGTAATACTTAGTAACTTCCCAATATTCGAAGGTACAGTAACACTTTTAAGCTGTTTTGTTAATAGGTCTGTCCTGCAACAACTTTGTTATTTGAATAGAAAAATAGGCCTCTTGTCATAAAAGCCCATAAAAAAGCTCTATACAGCCCCGAGAATCACATACTTTTCCTATGGCACTCAGTCTCATACAGATTCTGTATCACAAGCAGCTCAACTGCAGCTCTCTCTGCTACTTCCTTGTCTACCTAAAGCTCCACCCCTTTTCTTTGCTGAGGTCTCCTTCTTTCTCTGACTGTGAAGATGGTCGAAGAAGTGCCTACTGCACACTCCTGCTTGTTTTCTATTGGTGCGCAGGCATCAAGCATGCACAGTTAGCACCTCTTTGACCATCT
This sequence comes from Xenopus tropicalis, assembly GCF_000004195.4. Classification (NCBI taxonomy): domain Eukaryota; kingdom Metazoa; phylum Chordata; class Amphibia; order Anura; family Pipidae; genus Xenopus; species Xenopus tropicalis. The sequence continues at coordinate 82,878,398 of NC_030685.2, read as the reverse complement.
TCACAGTCAAAGAAAAAGAGCTTAACAGAAAGAAGGGGGCGGAGCTTCACACTAGACTAGGAAGTAGCAGAGAGAGCTGAAGTTGAGCTGCATGTGGTACAGAATTTACATGAGACTGAGTGCAGTGAGACAGGTATGTTATTCTGGGGGCTGTATAGAGTCATTTTAGAGATAAAAAGATAGCTTTGGTGGGCGTTGTCCCTTTGATAAACAAATTTCTTTATAAAAGGCCATGCCCAATGCTGACTTAGTGGAACAGCTAAGGGAAGAGAAATGATAGCACCCAATACAAGGAAACAATGGAGCTCACATATGGCTGAAACACCATAACACTCTGAGGAAAGCAAAGAAAGAGGAAAATAATCATATATTATATATAACATAACAAATGTTAAGGCATAATATAAAAAGTATATTATTGAGTCATCATTAAACATTATCTGAATGTCAAAGAAAATTACTTATATTTTATCTTGTTTTGAAGGCCCAGACCTGGACTTTCGTACCGCAGGAAGAAAAAAAATATATTGCTAAAGCTACGGTGATCACATGGGCAGCCAAGGAGGGCTGGGAACCAGTAAAAAAATGCCGCTACGTCCTTCGTATTACTGGGGATGGATGTGTTGGAAGCATATCGGTAAGTACATGAGAAATTGCATCAGAGCATAGGCCGACAAAGATTGCTATCTGACTGACCAGCCTGTAAGATGAATGAATGGATATCATATAAAGGGCTATACATGTGTATGGCATCTTTAACATTGTCACGTTCTTTACTCCACAGCAGGAAGTTAAAGCAATACTGTCATGGGAAAAAGTGTTTTTTTCAAAACCCATCAGTTAATAGAGCTTCTCGCGCAGAATCCTGCATTGTAATCTGTTTTTCCCATGGGGCTAGCCATATTCTTCATTTCCCAGGGTGCCACAGCCATGTGACCTGTGCTCTGATAAACTTCAGTCTCACTTTACTGCTGCGCTGCAAGTTGGAGTGATATCCTCCCCCCCCTCACCCCCAGCAGCCGATCAGCAGAACAATGGGAAGGGAGCAAGATAGCAGCTCCCAGTAGGTATCAGAATAGCACTCAATAGTAAGAAATCCAAGTCCGGCTTGGGACTCCTCCAGTTACATGGGAGTAGGAGAAACAATAGGTTAGCTGAAAGCAGTTCTAATGTGTAGCGCTGGCTGAAAGCTCAGACTCAGGCACAATGCACTGAGATGGCACCTACACACCAATATTACAGCTACAAATACATTTGTTGGTTCAAGAATAACATTTTAAATGGTATATTTAGAAATAAATTATAGAAATAAATCATGACAGTATCCCTTTAAGAGGAGTTGTAGAGATGCTGCTCCTTTTCACTTACTTTTTACCAACCAACACAAATGTCCAGGACTGATAATTCGCTGGCCAAATATGCTTAGATGGTCAGGCAGTATTTTTGTGATTTGCCAAACTGCCCAACCAGATCTGAGCATGTATGGGCAGCTTTAGTTACTGAGCCAGCAAAAACCTCCCATCACGATTAATCCTGACTAACTAGCCTTGGGACTAGGAGCTTTACCCATCTTTTCCAAGCCAACAACACTCATCAGTAAATAATGATTTTTCGTTGTTTTGCCTTTAGACCCAAGAGGAGCAGGTCGACCTGGGGAACATTTTGGTTGGAGGCTTTCAGTCATGTGATTTGATGCTTATAAATGCCGGGGACTGCACACTTGAATACTCTCTCAGTGCAAAGCAGGAAATAACAGGCCCTTGTGATCCTGATGAAGTCACCAGTGACCCAGTTGGTGAGCACCTATTTATCTACAATGATTTTGTGTCTTTAAATGTTGTTGATTTGACTTCACACGAGGCACAATGTGGCACAATAAGTCACAGCAGTTATTTCAGTGGAAAGAGGTGCGATATGATCTGTGGAATTGCATTGTACAGCGCTGCGTACACAAGTAGGGCTTTATTAATCAAGATTTATATACATAAATACATGATAAGCTATCTCAGCTAAGTGTCTAGATATCGTTTGTCCCATGAATGAACCGCTGCCTAAAGCTAATGATATTCTCTGTGTTTCTTGGATCAGCCCTGGAATTTGAACACAAGGAAGGGCGACTGCCAGCACGGGCCAAGCTCAGTGTAACCGTTACAGCACGTCCTGCCCGCAGGCTACAGTACAAATGGACAATTAGCTACCGCATTCTCACCCCTAAAGGTAAGTAAGAATATGTGTGCTCATCCTGTACAACAGTGGCTCACAAGCAACATGTTGCTCACTAACCCCTCACAATCACAGCCCTTACTGGTCACTCACACTTCCATTGCTCCCCAACTTTCTTTATATTTAAATGTTGCTCATGGCTAAAAAAGGTTGGGGACCCCAGCTGTACGACATAGTAACTTCTATTTGCCCCTTTTTGCAAAATTCTAAATATTGCTATTGTTAAAGACTTTATAGTTGCAAATAAATCTACACAATCTATTGTGTACTATACTTATTATAGCAAATTATTAACATTTCTTACCACAAGATGGCACAGTGGGGTAAATGCACATGTTGACTTGTACCACTGTTTCTGGAGTGATGTTGAGCATTTAGGGATCCCTATGGCTGCTGGGGTGCAGTAAGGGTGAAGACACACGGAGCTACTAGTAGTAGCTACTTTTTCATGGCTACTAAATGCTAGAAAATACCCTGCCATAGAGAATACTGAGAATTGCCTCTGCTAAAACACATGTAGAGACAATTATCAGTAAATGATCAGCATTGTCTATTTTACTGTAGTAGCCATGACAAGTAGCTGCTACTAGTAGCGCTGTATGTCTTCACCCTAAAGGTGGCCATACACGGGCTGATTGTAGCTGCCGATATTGGCTCGTGTAGGGGCAAGAATGAGGGGCATGCCCATACGATATCTGGCCTGAAATTGGCCAGATATAGATCAGATAGTTTAAAAGATTCAGTCGGATCGGGGACTGCATCGGCTCGTTGATGCGGTCCCCCAACCAACTGCCCGATTGCCGCCTTTATAATCGAATTAGCCTACATTTTCCCCGATATCGCCCACCTGTAGGTGGGGATATCGGGAGAAGATCGCCAAGCGAGCGGATCTTCATGTGTATGGCCACCTTAAGAGTTTACAGCCTATGTTCCTGAAGCATTTTGTTTAGATAATGGACAAACAGACAGCCATAAACAGAAGTATTCTGATTGGATAATGATAAAGTAATTATTTCCATGTTAAATAGGAATATGACCTAAATGTATTTAATTCATGGAATAAGTATAATATACTGTGTTTCCTCAGCCCAGGATCCTGAAAATGCAGTTGCCCAGGAGCAGTTTCTGTGCTGCGTGACAGCCCAAGGAGTTTACCCCACTCTCTCTATTGCGGATGCATGCCCCGCTGGCAGTGCCAGCTCCCTCAGCAAAATCCAGCTCTGGAGATTTTTCTCATTGGAGAGGCTGAACGCATACCTCCAAAGTGACCCCACCCCTGATGAGCTAATATACAGGGTACCTACACGCCACAGGTAAGTGGAACTCCTGTTGAACATTCATAAATCTTTATTTATATGTATAATGGGGCAGCTTCAATTTACTGCAGAATGAGGCAGTTAATTTCCACAGAGACTGTGCATCACACTTTAAAGCAGGTGTCCTCAAACTTTTTAAAGAGGGGGCCAGTTCACGAACCCTCAGACTGTTGGGGGTCCGGACTATAGTTAGACCTCAAACTATGGCCCAGGGGTGTGGATGCAGCGGGGGCGGGGGCTGGATCTGGCCCGCGGGCCGTAGTTTGAGGACCCCTGCTTTAAAGTGATACTATTTTTTTAAAATGTACTTATTTTTCCTACTTGCTCCACAGCACCTGCAGACACCCCTCCATTAATACCCCAGTGCTGCTTGATTTCAACTTCGGGGCCGCACCTGTAGGAACAGAACCATTTGCAGCTCTGCTCTTGCTGGAGAATAAAGGCATTGTGCCCGTGACTTGGTAAGTAGTCATATTAGGTGAGTGCCCTTGTTTTGGCTGTGGGTGCAAATAGCTGGAAAGCAGCATATAAAGCTTTTCCAAACTCAGGTCCAGAAACAATTACAGGTATGGGATCCGTTATCTGGAAACCCATTATCCAGAAAGTTCCGAATTACAGAAACGCCTGTCTCCCATAGACTCCATTATAAGCAAATAATTCAATTTTTTCCTTTAAAAAGAACAGTCCTATTGGGTTTATTTCATGGTTAAATGATTCCCTTTTCTCTGTAATTATAAAACAGTACCTGTACTTGATCCCAACTAAGATATAATTACCCCTTATTGGGGGCAGAACAATCCCATTGGGTTTATTTCATGTTTAAATGATTCCCTTTTCTCTGTAATAATAAAACAGTACCTGTACTTGATCCCAACTAAGATATAATTACCCCTAATTGGGGGCAGAACAGCCCTATTGGGTTTATTTAATGGTTAAATGATTCCCTTTCCTCTGTAATAATAAAACAGTACCTGTACTTGATCCCAACTAAGATATAATTACCCCTTATTGGGGGCAGAACAATCCCATTGGGTTTATTTAATGGTTAAATTATTCCCTTTTCTCTGTAATAATAAAACAGTACCTGTACTTGATCCCAACTAAGATATAATTACCCCTTATTGGGGGCAGAACAGCCCTATTGGGTTTATTTAATGGTTAAATGATTCCCTTTTCTCTGTAATAATAAAACAGTACCTGTACTTGATCCCAACTAAGATATAATTACCCCATATTGGGGGCAGAACAGTCCCCGGATAGATCCCTTATCTGGAAAACCCCAGGTCCCTAACATTCTGGATAATAGGTCCCATACCTGTAATACAGCCTTGCTTCCCTATGAAGCCGGCCTCTGCTCTACTCTGTGTCCCTCCATGACAGAATTTCCATATATCGGCTCAATACAGCCACAACACAGAGGGGTATAAACCCAGGGTACAGCATTGTCTCCGTTGCAGGTAGTGGGGAACTTTATACCCTTGCTCCATGGGAACCTGGGTCTCCCTCTGTTATTATGTCTTTGTGCACTTGGTTATCTAAAGCCGGCCTCTGCTCTACTCTGTGTCCCTCCATGACAGAATTTCCATATATCGGCTCAATACAGCCACAACACAGAGGGGTATAAACCCAGGGTACAGCATTGTCTCCGTTGCAGGTAGTGGGGAACTTTATACCCTTGCTCCATGGGAACCTGGGTCTCCCTCTGTTATTATGTCTTTGTGCACTTGGTTATCTAATGTTATGTCTATATCGTTTTATTTCCAGGGATTTCTTGTTTCCTGTTGATCAACAAATCGAATTGGAGTACTGGGCTGAAACCTGGGAGTTTGACCCAAGTGAAATTCACCAAATGCGCATTCAGGATAACAAACTGTTTGCTGTCAGTCCCAAATCTGGAGTGCTGAGCCCGGGGCAGCAACAGACAGTGCAGCTAACATACAGGTGTGTCGCCCACAGGGCAGCTTTGCCATTCCCACATGGGACCTTGTTAAACAGGGCACATTGATTTATATTGCATTTAATTATTCCTGATAAATATTAGGTGACTAAATGTTTGCAGAGTCTGATTAATAGTTGGGTAGTCTGAGCTGCATCCAGGGTCAGACTGGGCCGCCAGGAAAAATCTTGGTGGGCCCCGGCGACCCAGACCCAACCCTTACCTGCGCTCCCCCTGCCCGACCACTCCTGCCCCGACACGTTAAATTACGCGCGTTTGGGGGAGGACATCGGGTGAGGGGCCTTGCGAGGGGGGTCAGGGGGGCCCCTGCAAGGGGGAAGAGGTGGGAATTAGGGGACACGGCCGGGGGGGCACCTGCAGGGCCCCTGGGGCGGAAGCCCCGGCTGGCCCTTCACCCCCCAGTCCAACCCTGGCTGCATCTCCAGTCCCTTTAGTAAAAATAAGGCCTTAGCACTGATGTCTGAAGGTTCTGGGGACATAAATGGTTTTTATACAACAACTACTAAAAATTGGCAGCAGTGTATTAGTATGTATATAAGAAAAGGCCCAGGGGCACCCACAACCCCCAGGGGCCCCTGCCGTCTGGACACCCAACCCCCCGAGAGGGCGAGTACCTTACACTTACCTGCGATCAGGGGAGGACAGCGGGGGCGTGCCAATACTTTGAATTGGGTCTGGGTTGGGGGGGCCCACCTGGTTTTCCCCAGTGTCCCGCCGGCCCAGTCTGACCCTGATTAGTAAGTGTAACTGTAACAGAAATTACTATCCTTTTAACAATAAACTGACCTGATTCCAGCCAAGGTGGAAATAAATACATTCACTTGTTCTTGATATGAGGTTTATATTATATATATAATTGTATTGCTAACTAGGTACAGAGAATATGAGTTGTTTGTTTAATCTCTGTATTTTATTCCCTGTGCTGAAGGCATGATTTTGTTGGCACTGATCGCCTGCCCGTCCTGTTAAAGTTATCACATGGTCGGGAGATTCTGGTAAGATATTTTATATGATTATAATAGAAATGTATAAAACATTAGACACTGTTCTGTATTGAAAATCCCTGGTTCTAAAATGACAGTAAAGTTTCTTCTTGGCTCAATAAATGGAGCATGTCAGATCACATGTTGGAGCCTGTATACCTCACAGTGCAGCATAAATGCATATTTGCTGCCTGGTATGACAGTGTATCTATAAGCAAAGGTTTATTTTTCTGAAACTAGTTTGGATGTATCTATAAGAGGTTTAGGAAGAATATATATAAAGGGAGCTGCAATAAATGACATTATCAAGGGGATACACAGGGGATAGAGTTTCACTTTGCCTCTGTATGTTTCTATTTCAGCTGAACTTTATAGGAGTGACAGTGGAAAGTGGGCAGCGCTATGTGCATTTTACTGGCACAAAACACACCTTCACCCCTGTGGCCATTGGCAGTTCCAACCCCTCCAAACAGGTACGTTGATATTAACATCTCACTGTTACATTAATCACAGGCCGGCACTTCCCTGCCAGCATTATCTGGTCTACGGTTAACTGTCATGTTTGGTACTTTCCACTTCTGCACTAATCTCTCTGTATTGTGTTATCAACGTGCTACTGTACTACTATAGCAATACTATTATCCCTCTGCACCTGTGTAATTCTATTGATCATACCACATCTCTGTACCAGTATCTCACAATCCCATTTATCACTCTGAATTTAGGGTGGCTACTAGCCCTCCTTGCGGTAGTCAGAAGTCACCTTTCTCTGCATCGTTTCACACGTCTGTGTCATATTAAATGACTGAATATTTGCCTTTCTCTAACTCTTCATATGATTCCCTCAGATTTATGAGCTGTTCAATGGGGGCTCCGTTGCTGTGATATATGAAATTGACCTGGAGCCTCTGAGGAAGATCCAGGAGCAGAACTATCATCACCCCATATTTCAGTGCCTGACCCCCCGGGGGGAAATCTTGCCGGGCTCCATTGTTTGTGTGGAGTGGATATTTTCCCCACTGGAGGCAAAAACATATTCAGTGAGTACATTACTTTTAATCAATGGCTTTAGAGCGGCTGACTGCTTGTGAGCGCTCTCACTCTAGGTGACAGTCTGTCTCAGCATGTCTGTCTGTATCTGCCCAGCAATGGGAGAGAGTCTGAGAGTCACAGTGAGTGCCATACGTTCGGTCCAATGGTCCCTTGCAGGGCTATATGTTCCTATTTAGGGGCTTAAGTCAATGTAGGAAGCCTGCCTTTGTATCACAGATCATTACCTTTTCCTCCTATATGTTAATTCCATTATAGATGTTTTCCAGTTTTTCTCACTCTGCTCAATAACACTCAGGTGGACGTTCCTATTCATATTCTCGGAGGAGATTCTGCCCTCATTACATTTGAAGGGATCGGCTATGATTGTAATATCCTTGGTGAATCTGCTGTGTTTGAGGTCTTATCTCCGATCGTAGCCAGCCCGAGGCTCAAGGTGCCAGGACAGGTGAGTAGGCAGTCCCTATAGTGTATAAAACAGTGTTTATACTGAGCTTTAAAATGATTGTATTTTGATTGGTTTCCCAGAATCCAGATTGGTTTCACTTTGTGGTGCTCACGTATGAAGCTGTGCAACCACACAGAGGTGCAATTTAGCCAAGTCTTTTTCTGGATACTAATACTTGCACTTGTGCAACAACTAGTGGCCATGGGATTGCACTTGCCCCAGACAATAGATTCTGGCTCAAACTGTTCTGTGCCAACAGAAACACTGGGCAAATTTGCATCCAGGCAGTAACCCGTAGCAACCAATCAGTGATTATTTCTTGTCAGCCAGCTTCAGGTAGAACAATGGAAGCAAATATCTGATTGGTTGCCCGACCAATTTGGCTGCTTATTTACCTGTGTATGGGGACCCCCAACAGGGCTCCCCGACCAATATTTGGCTGAAAGTTAACCAGGTATCAATTGGGCAGGTTTGATTTTCCCATTGGATCAGGGACCTTATCAGATTATTGATACAGTCCTCAATCCAATGGCTCCTATACCCCAAACTGTAATTCGATTGAATTATCCCAATATCACCTAAATAAGGTGGGAATATTGGGAGAATATCCGCTCATTTGGTGACTTTGCCAAACGAGTGTATCTTAACGTGTATGGCCTCCTACATGGTTGCCATCAGGGGGGCACAGGGGGGACAGTTGTCCCAGGCCCGGACGATTGTCGCTTTAAAGAATTACGGACCCTGTCATTGGTGGTCAGCGGGTAATTCAATTGGTTGTGCACCATGCGTACACGTGACGTCAGTGCGCACTGGGCGCAACCTTATAAAAATGTGCAGATGCAGTGGGAAGCCGAGGTACAGATCAAGAGGAAGCAGTCAGAGGAAGCTGCAGGGAGGCGCAGGAAGTTGCTGGGGGGGAGCTGGAGGATGCTGGGAAGGACACTGGGGGGGAGCTGGAGGACGCTGGGGGGGGGAGCTGAAGGATGCTGGGGGGGAGCTGGAGGGCACGGGGGGTAACTGGAGGATGCTGGGGGGATACTGGCTACCAATGTTTTAGGGAGTCCCTGGCTACCAATGTTTTAGGGGGTTCCTGGCTACCAATATTTTAGGGAGTCCCTGGCTACCAATGTTTTAGGGGGTTCCTGGCTACCAATATTTTAGGGTGTCCCTGGCTACCAATGTTTTAGGGGGCCCTGGCTACCAATGTTTTAGGGGGCCCTGGCTACCAATGTCTGTGTGTCCTTTGTACTGATGGGAGGGGTCACTGGGGGAGGGGCTATTGGGCAGGGCGTGGGAGGAGGGGAGGCCCATAAAATTTTGTTGTGAGGGGCCCGTGATTTCTGATGGCAGCCCTGGCCACCTATACTACCTAGGTGCAAATATAAATTAGCCCAAAGAAGTGAGGTGATAGGAAGTTCATAGAAGCTAAAGCCCCCACCTGTGTGGCCAGCACACTCAGTACTTTATGGTGATAACAAAAGGATCTAATGAGTCGCTAAACCAACAATGGGGCACGTCTATCCCATGATTATGAGGGACACTATGATTGGAATATGAACATTACACAGCTCTAATCCTTTCCCCCTGCACAACAGGTGGTTTATATAACCCAGCAGAAGGTAACATTCGGGGATATGCCTGTGTTCTGCAAATCCAGCCGCCTGCTGTTCCTGAATAATCCCTCTCAGAATGAGGCGGCCTACTTCACTTGGTACGCCGGCTCTGCCAATACCAGCCAGGTGAGAAGTACAGGGCAGTCACCTTAGCTCAAAGGAGCTGCTTCTTGAGACAAAATAGGTGATATATCTCAGTAATGTGATATACAAAGTACCCTCATAAGCTATAGGCTCATACTACACTGTTTAAAGGCATACCTGTATATAACCTTCAACAAAAATAATGAAAAAGTGCTTGGAGTGGTATTCTGAGCATTTTTGCAATTTACATTATTTATTGATTTCCTTTAGTTTTCATGATATTTAGCATTTACACACTCTCATTATTATTAAAGTGTAACACGAGCGCCCTCTGCTGTTCAGACCAGGCAAAGGCTGGACAGAATTTTACAAGCTAAGGTTACTGATGCAGGAAGCATCTCTTGATGCTTCTTTGCTCTGTTCTATTGCTCCTGTGACAGTGAGAAAATGAATAAATACGAGTACTTTAGTGCCGGTGGTCCAGTTATGTCTGCCACAAGTTAGGCTGCTTATGTAATGGTGCTTGTAATTAAATAATCGTTTGTATTACAGACACTGCAGGTTTCTCCATTATCTGGGGTGGTGAGACCAGGCGAGAGCACAAACATCACAGTGACCATCCAGACAGGGGACCAAGCTGCCTTCTATATACTGGACCTTGTTTGTGAGGTTTGTCACCTGGTTTTGACTTCAAGGCACAAACAATATACTTATCCAAAGCCATTTTGTAAAATAAAGCACATTTGGTTCTGATTTCAGATTTTCATGGAAAAAACTTTGGCTACTTATGAACAGGAATTGGCAAAGTGGGAGGAAGAAGAGGAACGGCAGTCCGTGGAGTTTACAGTCGGTGACACAAAAATGCCATCTTCTGCGGCAAGCAAGGTGCACTATGGGATATCTGCATGGCCAATACTAGCACATTGATCAAGTTATATTATTTATATACAGATTGGCTCGGTGATATTGGGCAAACAAACCAAGCTTCAATCTGTTCCATATCACTGAGCCCAGGCTGTGGAATTAGTGTGTTTGCAGGCAGTGGCACGGAGCTTGCCCCATGTGAGTCTCCACCCTTATATAAGGTCTTTGTGTTCTTATCCCCAAGAATATCTTGCCATCAAGTGGATTTGTTGAAGTCAAAGCCAATCAGCGACTGCCTGAAATACAGAGGTACAAGGTGAGCCAAATACTCTATGTGCAATGGCCATTCCTATTGTGCCTGTTTGACTCATTACTGGACCTTACAGGCAGCCTAGAGTGTCCTTTTCATTGCACTACTGACTTTAATTCCACAGTATAAAGTATTGAACTGATTTTCTAAAACCCATTATGGATCACTTAAAGAAACGCTGTCATGGGAAAACTTGTTTTTTTCAAAACCCATCAGTTAATAGAGCTTCTCCAGCAGAATCCTGCATTGTAATCTGTTTTTCCCATGGGGCTAGCCATATTCTTCATTTCCCAGGGTGCCGCAGCCATGTGACCTGTGCTGTGATAAACTTCAGTCACACTTTACTGCTGCGCTGCAAGTTGGAGTGATATCACCCCCCCCTCACCTCCAGCAGCCGACCAGCAGAACAATGGGAAGGGAGCAAGATAGCAGCTCCCAGTAGGTATCAGAATTGCACTCAATAGTAAGAAATCCAAGTCCGGCTTGGGACTCCTCCAGTTACATGGGAGTAGGAGAAACAATAGGTTAGCTGAAAGCAGTTCTAATGTGTAGCGCTGGCTGAAAGCTCAGACTCAGGCACAAGGCACTGAGATGGCGCCTACACACCAATATTACAGCTACAAATACATTTGTTGGTTCAAGAATAAAATGTTAAATGGCAGAGAGAATTATTTGCTATGTATACTGTATCTGTAACGTGGTTCATTTGATAAGAGGGCTGACTAATTACTTTATCATAAAGGGGGACTGAGTTAAAAATCTGAAGTTCTGCACACACCTGTATAAAATGCAGCAGCACCTATATAAAAACTGGCCCAACAGCTCCAGGAGATTTTAAAAAGGCCCCATTTTTGGTTTTGCTTCATTGTGCGTTAAAGGCGCTTGATGACTGCTTTCCATGTGATATTTATTTCCCTGCCAGACCCTCCCACCAATCAGGAATGCAGAAGTAATTCCCCCACCTGCCAGCAGAGACAGGAAGAGTCGTAGGGCAGAAAAGGAGGCACAGAGATTCTGGGCTAGACCAGAACCTCCTGCCCCATTGCAGCTTCATGTGTCAGTGACTGGAAGATCCCATTACATCCCAGATTTCCTAAACCAATTCCAGAATGACTTCCAGCGGCATTTCCAGCACAGGTAGTATAATTTCTAACTACAAATTCCACATTTCAACAAATGGGGGGGGGGGGGGGGGGAGGTAGGTAGGGGGTACATAATTCCTTATAATAAATGAGTGATACTCAGAGTTCCCTGTATAACTCAGCCTGCAGCCTTGTGCCTTTATATGGGCACAGAACCCCTCATTGACTGCTAATATCCTTATCATTTACAGTAGGGGGTACATTATCCCTTATAATACATGAGTGATACTCAGAGTTCCCTGTATAACTCAGCCTGCAGCCTTGTGCCTTTATATGGGCACAGAACCCCTCAGTGACTGCTAATATCCTTATCATTTACAGTAGGGGGTACATTATCCCTTATAATACATGAGTGATACTCAGAGTTCCCTGTATAACTCAGCCTGCAGCCTTGTGCCTTTATATGGGCACAGAACCTCTCAGTGACTGCTAATATCCTTATCATTTACAGTAGGGGGTACATTATCCCTTATAATACATGAGTGATACTCAGAGTTCCCTGTATAACTCAGCCTGCAGCCTTGTGCCTTTATATGGGGGGCACAGAACCCCTCAGTGACTGCTAATATCCTTATCATTTACAGTAGGGGGTACATTATCCCTTATAATACATGAGTGATACTCAGAGTTCCCTGTATAGCTCAGCCTGTATAACTCGGCCATATTAACTATGTACTATTAAATTCAAAAGATTGCCTATTAAGCAGGCAGAGGGACCTGCCTATATGGATCTTCAACCAGAGACCGGGGAGTCTGAGGTGAAACCAAAGAAGTTGCCCCCAGAGACACAAGAAATGGCCACAGACATCATGGCTTCCATAATCAGGTACAGCGCATTGACTTTCCATTCTGTATTTCATTATGGACACTGCCCATCACATTATCCATTGTTAAAGGTGTCGGATGTAGTGTGTCAGTGACTGCTGCATTTCCACCATTATTTTATCAGCAGTTTAATACTGCATGGGGCAATTTTAAGCACTTTGTCTTTTGAAAAGTACAAGCTCGGAAGAAGGCTCGGAATCAACCCCATTCACTTTTATGGCCGTTGCCTTCACACACAGACACACTGCACTGAGGCTTTTGCTTCTGTCTGCCCAGCTGCTATTTGCCCCAGTGCTAAAATAATTAAAACTGCCCCATGTTTCCCAGGGCTACTGGGTTTGGCCTAAGTCTCCCTATAATACATTCTTATTCCTTTATGATTTAGTGCATGAAATGACCAGTTAACATCTGCTTCTTTTAGGAGCCTCTTGGAGGACAAGCACTTCCATGAAGAACTGGCACAGACGCGGAAAGACCCCCTTCCTTACTTCAGCCAGCTGGGCGGCCAAGGAAACCTCCCTGGAATGGAAAAGATACCTAGAAATGTGGAATTGATGCCATCTGAGGGAATGCCTGCAACTTCACTAATCAGTCAGGAAGAGCAGGAAGAAGAGGGCACGGCTACAAATTCTCCCATTGCCCCTAAGGAAGGGTCCCTTATAGAGTACCAAAGGAATCAGTCTAAACTAGATGAGGAACTGAAAGAGAAAGCTAAAAGGTTAGGCGCTGATATGCTTCCACTAACCACAGGGTGGCGCTGCTGCACTGTCACTTTTTTGTTCATTATATTCGAGACTTTGGTCAATTCTCACAGACCTGTGTTATGTAGGGTTAAGCCCAATGTACACTGAATGGCACATCTTGGTCTCTGCGGGCACCCCTTGTGCTATTGTGTTCATCTATAGCCTCTCCAAGCACCGTAGATTTTGTTTGGCTAACGTGTCAGTTACAGGAGAGCCGCAGCTTGCAGATCCTGATTTGGGCGGATAGGGCTTTCCTGAACTACACATGACTCGGAGAAGCAGGATACAGGATTCTTGATCTCAGCAATCTAAATCCATAGCATTCTCAGCTGTTCCAGTGACTCCACTGGCTGAATGCTGCACATTACATAGAAAATGGCTCTGGCCTGGCTCTGGTTCCCTTGCTCCAATCGCTTGCAGTATAAATCTCTAATAACATATTGATAAGTGTCTAATTATTGTCTTTTCTGTGCAGGACTCCTGCATTCAGTCATCTGGTAGAGTCAGTTCTGGAGAACACTCTGCTGAACATTCTGACTGAAGCCAACCGAGGAGAAGTGGTCCTTACAACCCGCCCCCGAGTCATCGCCCTACCGCCCGTCACCCCAAGGTACCCCACTCCCACTGAGTCTGAGCTTTGTGTCATACCTGCTGCAGGTACCGTATTGCTGCAGGTACCGTATTGCTGCAGGTACCGTATTGCTGCTGGTACCGTATTGCTGCAGGTTCCGTATTGCTGCTGGTACCGTATTGCTGCAGGTACCGTATTGCTGCAGGTACCGTATTGCTGCTGGTACCGTATTGCTGCTGGTACCGTATTGCTGCTGGTACCGTATTGCTGCTGGTACCGTATTGCTGCAGGTACCGTATTGCTGCTGGTACCGTATTGCTGCTGGTACCGTATTGCTGCAGGTACCGTATTGCTGCTGGTACCGTATTGCTGCAGGTACCGTATTGCTGCTGGTACCGTATTGCTGCTGGTACCGTATTGCTGCTGGTACCGTATTGCTGCTGGTACCGTATTGCTGCAGGTACCGTATTGCTGCTGGTACCGTATTGCTGCAGGTACCGTATTGCTGCAGGTACCGTATTGCTGCAGGTACCGTATTGCTGCAGGTACCGTATTGCTGCAGGTACCGTATTGCTGCAGGTACCGTATTGCTGCAGGTACCGTATTGCTGCAGGTACCGTATTGCTGCAGGTACCGTATTGCTGCAGGTACCGTATTGCTGCAGGTACCGTATTGCTGCTGGTACCGTATTGCTGCAGGTACCGTATTGCTGCAGGTACCGTATTGCTGCAGGTACCGTATTGCTGCAGGTACCGTATTGCTGCAGGTACCTTATTGCTGCAGGTACCTTATTGCTGCAGACATGACATTGTTCTTTGCCCTCTTATGCCTGATAAGTCCCATTTAGTGTCTAAGTATTATCTCCCCCCAACAGAATTCTTGCTTTGGGAGCCAAAAGATGAGGGTTTTTGTATGTATGGGGGGTCTAGACTGGGGGGGTAACATGTCTAGAACCCCTGCCGGGAACTGAAAGAGCACAGAAAGGCCCCATTCATTCTCAGGTATGCCAACTTCCCTGAAATATTTCATTTAAAAGGCAAATTAGTCAACAATTAAACAAGCTGTAAACATGACCCTTGCAGGTGTTTGTAGTTGAAACAGATGAAGCAAAGGCTGCTCCAACTGCCATCCCCTCCCCCAGGCCCGTGACACAGGGCTGTCAGCAGATCCTGCCCTGGAACAAAAGCGTTTAATTTGTGTGTAACAGTTGCCCTTTTCTTTATTAGGGGGATCAGCCCGACCTCTACAGCACGGAGTCTTTCACTGGGACAGAATATGGCAGGCACACCGACTACTAAGCCGCACACTGTCACTGACAGTCCGAGACCGTTCCCTCCGGCAGAAGGGCAATAGTCAAGACTTGGGGCTCATTGGCAAAGAGGTGTCTGTTAAAGTCTGTGCAAAAGGGCTAATAGCGTCAATGATATCTATGCCAATCCAGCTTTCATTGGGGGGCACTAGATCGCCCCTAGGTCTATATGGCAGACAAAAAGGTGCGACATGGCTCTTCTCCTTCATGCCTGAAGCATAACTACTGTGTTTGTTTGGGTTAGGGGTACTTGACATACCCACGCACTGGTACACTGCACCCAGGGGCACCCAAAGTAGCCACGTCCCCTAATACTATGCCAGGTTTGGCTTTGCTTTTGGCTGATGTCCCATGGAGCGATTTAGTCGCCTGAGATAGATCTCTGCTACCACTGGTGACTAATCTCTCCAAAATGGCTTTGCTTTGGTTTTCCGAAGTCACGCAAAGTTGACTGCAGGAGAGAGAGATTAGTCACCAGTGGTAGCAGAGATCTGTCGCAGGCGACTAAATCTCTCCATTGGACAACAGCATTAAACTATGGCAGCTAACACCAAATTCATGTTTTCGCACCGGTTTTAGTGATGAAAGTCAATGAGCCCCTTGGGCACTTTTGGATATTGGACATCAACGCATCTGGTCGCAGTATAAGAGACGCTATGGCCATTTGAGACTTGTATACATTATTATGGAGAGGGGTGAGGACAGTTACAATGTTGCAAGTAAATCTTATTTTCAACTACATTTTGGCTGACTTTGTACATCTGTAGCATTGGCACAGCCCAGCCAGATTCATTAGCCTGGCGTAAAGTGGCCAGATCACATGACTTAGACCTTATTGTATGACTCCTCTCAGAAGGCCCAGAGCATTTCATGGATACGTGTATAGGCCCATCATCTACTACAACCCTTTATATGGGACTGGGGAACAGATCCTGTGAGTGCAACAATGAACACCTCCCAAACGTTGTGTTTGTTTGGCTCAACACAGGGCTTTGACTCTGTTAGGCATTATACCCACATGCTGGGGTTTCACTCTTTTACTAAAGCTGTTTGGGGGTGCTCCCTATACTGCTGAGCCCCAGGGATAAGTTAATAGGAGAGGCCTCGGGTGCATCTTCCTGCGTTTGTCTAGATCCTGTTGCTGCACCATTACCTAGAACCACATGTGTGTGTGACCACAGCAAAATCATTTTCGAGCCCCTCACTATATAATAACATATACTGATAGCAGTTTTCACGCAGCCCCCCAATAGCTCCTGTTACCCATCAGTCAGAGGGGCTGCTTCCTATACAGCTACACCCCTGGCTTTACTCGCACTATACTATAGTGGCCATGCCTGGGTGCCAGCGCTGTGACCAGTATATATAGTTATATTAATCTACTGCATGTATCTGGCTGAAACTGACTCCCAGGGCTGCAAGGGGTCCATGTATTGATGCCTGTTGTTCCATCCCCACCCAGTCCCTCCATGTTCTGCTCCAATCCCTCCATGTTCTGCTCCAATCCCTCCATGTTCTGCTCCAATCCCTCCATGTTCTGCTCCAATCCCTCCATGTTCTGCTCCAATCCCTCCATGTTCTACTCCAATCCCTCCATGTTCTACTCCAATCCCTCCATGTTCTACTCCAATCCCTCCATGTTCTACTCCAATCCCTCCATGTTCTGCTCCAATCCCTCCATGTTCTGCTCCAATCCCTCCATGTTTTGCTCCAATCCCTCCATGTTTTGCTCCAATCCCTCCATGTTTTGCTCCAATCCCTCCATGTTCTACTCCAATCCCTCCATGTTCTGCTCCAATCCCTCCATGTTCTACTCCAATCCATACACCTTTAGCAGGCTGGAAACAAAACCTGTGCCATGGCCCAACCGGATCTGGAGAAAGGCCCAGTCGTCATAACAGGACGATTTGTTCCAGAAGGCTTGGGGCATTGTGCTACAAGCGCAGATCTCTGATAGTTACACTCCAAACAAAAGCACCCGAGAGCCTCTTATCTATGGATCACTTGCTCACCCTCTTTACGCCACACCTATTCGCTCCCATCACCGCCTCGCTCCTTTAAAATGCAACACACCCCAAAGACTGTAGAGGTTTCTGTGCAGCCATGCAGGGTGCATCTCAATTAAAGGCTAAGTGGCCGTGCAGGATGTTAATTTAATACATGCCTGGTTTTAAAAAGGGGGGTACAGTAGCGAGTTGTAATCTCATCCATGTCCCCCACCCCGCTTTCCATTGGGGTTCCACAAACAGCGCAGTGACAGACGGTCTTCAGTGTCAAAAACGCTTACTAGCGAGCGGTTTGGCGCCACAGTCCACCTGTCACCACTTTCAATTCAAAGTCCATCAGCAGTTTAGTGTCTGAAGTCACAATGTAGCAGGTGTGTCTGTGCCCTGCTGGCAGCGAAGGAGTTAATGGGCTAATCCCAGCTAATCAGCTGATGTATCCTGAGGCTTTTCCTTTAACAACAACCCCCCAACCCCACACACACTCACACACACACTCACACACACTGCTCCTGTTGTGCCGCTGGGGGTGGGGAGAGAGTACTGGGCTGGGTCACTGCCTTGTTTTTTGGCTGAGGAGATTATCCCTGACATTTTCCAAGCTTTGCTCTTATTTCTGTGTTAAATCCGGATGAAACGAAATAACTGTCATTTTCCTACCCCGCCCGGTGCTGCCCCATTACCTCCTCGTAGGGGCAAAGGCTTTTATATAGTGTTAGCCCCATACATTAGAGGCACCTCTAGATATACATGGACAGCTGGGATATTCACATTATGCACTATATATGGCATACTGAGAATTATAGTTCAGCATACTATACAAAGCCGACAGACATTCACCAACTGAGTATAAATAGTTATCAACCCCATAGCTGGTTCTTGTTTGGGCCTCCAGTTGGACATAAGCCCCACACATGCCCCACAGGGTATATATAATTCAGTACACCGCCCCTTTAAAGCCCCCAGCTGTATCAAGGCTCTTACCCTTGTCTGCCCCATTGGGTTTGCCCACATACTGTATCCCTTTAATCAGAGATAATTGTGACAGTCGCAGTGTGTAAGGTTCCATCATAATTAGTGATAATCTATAAACGCCCCTGATTGGGGTCTATTACCCTTTATCTGCCCCCAGCTTTGTGGCTAAAGGGCGGTGTAAACATTTCATTTTCATTGAACTTTATCACCTTTTAAGCAGAAGGGATTTGCATAAATACAGGGTGTGCAGTCAGTCCGACCCCAGACTGGGAGTCAAAATAGGCCTTGGCCCCCCAGCCCCCCACCAGCCCAATAATTATTGACTGTCTATGGCACCTTACAGCAGCCCCTCACAACCCACAGATTGCCAGCCTGGGCCTGGTATACCTGACCAGGGAACTCTGAGTATCACTCATGTATTATAAGGGATAATGTACCCCCTACTGTAAATGATAAGGATATTAGCAGTCACTGAGGGGTTCTGTGCCCATATAAAGGCACAAGGCTGCAGGCTGAGTTATACAGGGAACTCTGAGTATCACTCATGTATTATAAGGGATAATGTACCCCCTACTGTAAATGATAAGGATATTAGCAGTCACTGAGGGGTTCTGTGCCCATATAAAGGCACAAGGCTGCAGGCTGAGTTATACAGGGAACTCTGAGTATCACTCATGTATTATAAGGGATAATGTACCCCCTACTGTAAATGATAAGGATATTAGCAGTCACTGAGGGGTTCTGTGCCCATATAAAGGCACAAGGCTGCAGGCTGAGTTATACAGGGAACTCTGAGTATCACTCATGTATTATAAGGGATAATGTACCCCCTACTGTAAATGATAAGGATATTAGCAGTCACTGAGGGGTTCTGTGCCCATATAAAGGCACAAGGCTGCAGGCTGAGTTATACAGGGAACTCTGAGTATCACTCATGTATTATAAGGGATAATGTACCCCCTACTGTAAATGATAAGGATATTAGCAGTCACTGAGGGGTTCTGTGCCCATATAAAGGCACAAGGCTGCAGGCTGAGTTATACAGGGAACTCTGAGTATCACTCATGTATTATAAGGGATAATGTACCCCCTACTGTAAATGATAAGGATATTAGCAGTCACTGAGGGGTTCTGTGCCCCCCATATAAAGGCACAAGGCTGCAGGCTGAGTTATACAGGGAGCTCTGAGTATCACTCATGTATTATAAGGGATAATGTACCCCCTACTGTAAATGATAAGGATATTAGCAGTCACTGAGGGGTTCTGTGCCCATATAAAGGCACAAGGCTGCAGGCTGAGTTATACAGGGAGCTCTGAGTATCACTCATGTATTATAAGGGATAATGTACCCCCTACTGTAAATGATAAGGATATTAAGATATTATGTGGATAAATTATCACCCATAATTAAAAGGTAGTAAGTATAACCAGGAGCAGTAACCCATAGCAGCCAATAAGATGGCAAATACAGGTATGAGATCCCTTATCCGGAAACCCGTTATCCAGTAAGCTCCGAAATACGGAAAGCCTGTCTCCCATAGACTCCATTTTAATCAAATAATTCAGATTTTTAAAATTGATTTCTTTTTCTCTGTAATAATAAAACAGTACCTGTACTTGATCCCAACTAAGATATAATTACCCCTTATTGGGGCAGAACAGCCCTATTGGGTTTATTTAATGGTTAAATGATTCCCTTTTCTCTGTAATAATAAAACAGTACCTGTACTTGATCCCAACTAAGATATAATTACCCCTTATTGGGGCAGAACAGCCCTATTGGGTTTATTTCATGGTTAAATGATTCCCTTTTCTCTGTAATAATAAAACAGTACCTGTACTTGATCCCAACTAAAATATAATTACCCCTTATTGGGGACAGAACAGCCCTATTGGGCTTATTTAATGGTTAAATGATTCCCTTTTCTCTGTAATAATAAAACAGTACCTGTACTTGATCCCAACTAAGATATAATTACCCCTTATTGGGGCAGAACAGTCCTATTGGGTTTATTTAATGGTTAAATGATTCCCTTTTCTCTGTAATAATAAAACAGTACCTGTACTTGATCCCAACTAAGATATTATTAATCCTTACTGGAGGCAAAACAATCCTATTGGGTCTAATAATGTTTTATTGTTTTTTTAGTAGACTTAAGATATGAAGATCTAAATTACTGAAAGACCCCTTATCCGGAAAACTCTTGGTCCCGAGCATTCTGGATAATGGGTCCTATACCTGCATATATAAATTTGGTTTATAAAAGAATGAGAACACCACTTTCTCAGTGGGAGTTGATAGAGGTGCATTACAGATATATTACAATACTCCACAAAAGATATATATGTATATTTCTATCTATATAGTCTTACTGTGTATACACAGCGCTGTACAGCACAATATAATGGCCTAAATTCCATCTGAAATTGCACCAGTTGCTACTGTCGCCCCCCAGTTTGGCAGATACGGGCCCCAGTGGGTCCCAGAGCCCCGGCTCCTGTAGGTACAAGGGATATTTCCGGCCTTCGCTTTATCTGCTGTGGGTTCATATTTTATGCAAAGCTGTTTCTGCCCGAACAGCAGCTGTTCTGTATTCCATTGAGTGTGACATTAGCAGCGCATTTTCCTATGGCCCTTGTGGCCCTCGTGCGCCCGGGCTCCCAAATTTGAATGATGGGAGGGTTCCGGGCTATTCAGAGTCAACAGAAAGGAAATTATTACTAGGAAAAGGGAAGAAAAACAATTGTAGAGAAGCAGAAGAGAAAGCACAATAGAGGGATAGGCAACGAGGTGTATATATAACTGTACAGTGTGTCAGGCTATAAACATGGATCATATATTAACCACCTCCCCCCAAAACTGGCATTTGCACTCACCACTAACTGCCAATGGGAACTTTAAAGCAAGGGTTCCCCCTTTGTAGGGCCCAAGGGCCCCAGCTGGATTCCAGGTAAGACTACTCATCCCAGAGGCCAATCAACAAGAGATATCTGTAGAACAAAGACCTCTGTTCTACATGTTACAGGGGCAGGGTGGGATGGGGGGAGGCTAAACCTATAATATCATATAACTATAATAAAGTAACAGTCATGGGAAATGTATACTGATTTCAGGGGGGGGGGGGGGGGGGGGGGGTTTGAACCCACCCACTAGCTGCCTCCACCATTCTTGGCTCCGTCACCTCTCCACTGGCAACTCAAGTCATATAACATCCTCATAGCAGCTCCCAGTAGGTATTAGAAAAGCACTCAATAGTAAGAAATCCAAGTCCGGCTTGGGACTCCTCCAGTTACATGGGAGTAGGAGAAACAATAGGTTAGCTGAAAGCAGTTCTAATGTGTAGCGCTGGCTCCTTCTGAAAGCTCAGACTCAGGCACACTTTACTGCTGCGCTGCAAGTTGGAGTGATATCCCCCCCCCCCCCATTCCCCCCCAGCAGCCGATCAGCAGAACAATGGGAAGGGAGCAAGATAGCAGCTCCCAGTAGGTATTAGAAAAGCACTCAATAGTAAGAAATCCAAGTCCGGCTTGGGACTCCTCCAGTTACATGGGAGTAGGAGAAACAATAGGTTAGCTGAAAGCAGTTCTAATGTGTAGCGCTGGCTCCTTCTGAAAGCTCAGACTCAGGCACACTTTACTGCTGCGCTGCAAGTTGGAGTGATATCCCCCCCCCCATTCCCCCCCAGCAGCCGATCAGCAGAACAATGGGAAGGGAGCAAGATAGCAGCTCCCAGTAGGTATCAGAATAGCACTCAATAGTAAGAAATCCAAGTCCGGCTTGGGACTCCTCCAGTTACATGGGAGTAGGAGAAACAATAGGTTAGCTGAAAGCAGTTCTAATGTGTAGCGCTGGCTCCTTCTGAAAGCTCAGACTCAGGCACACTTTACTGCTGCGCTGCAAGTTGGAGTGATATCCCCCCCCCTCACCCCCAGCAGCTGATCAGCAGAACAATGGGAAGGGAGCAAGATAGCAGCTCCCAGTAGGTATCAGAATAGCACTCAATAGTAAGAAATCCAAGTCCGGCTTGGGACTCCTCCAGTTACATGGGAGTAGGAGAAACAATAGGTTAGCTGAAAGCAGGTCTAATGTGTAGCGCTGGCTGAAAGCTCAGACTCAGGCACAAGGCACTGAGATGGCGCCTACACACCAATATTACAGCTAGAAAAATATATATATCTATTCTTCTGCACATGTGTCGAAATAATTTGCACTCTACACGTTGTTCATTAACCGGTTTTGCTTCTTTTGAACCCAAAACATCTGCCTTCCCGACAGTATATCTGCACATTATTATCGAATGCATGCCTCATTTATCTATACTTAGGCATGTTTTGTCTGCTAATGGCACTATGCCATTCTGGTATCCGGCACACAATGCCACCTACTTTATCCTATTGCAACACAGAAAATAGAGTGCTCCATCTGTAGGTCTAGTAATTCACTAGTGCACCCATATAATTCTATATTTCAGTATAACGGGACCAGTGCCGGCAACAACTGATCCCCAATTTCTATATAACCGTGCTAAACTGATCTAGGGGCATTGAGGGGCAATAAGGAGTAACCTCTAGTTACTAGTTTACCCAAACTACAGCCCGCAGGCCAGATACGGCCCCCCAAGGTCATTTACCCGGCCCCTGCTGCGTCCTCACCCCTGGCTACTACCTGTCTGCCTCAGCGTTGTCCTCGGCCCCAGCAAATCACGTCACCATGTCCCACCGGGCGACTACGGGGGGCCAGGGCCCATAGTTTGACTATAGTCTGGGCCCCCCCAACAGTCTGAGGGGCCATGAACTGGCCCCTTGTTTAAAAAGTTTGAGGACCCCTGCAGTAAACCCATGAAATACAGGCTGGCCAAGGGCACCCCCCATACCCTACTTATTGATCTAACTCCATTTCCATTAATATATAACAAACAGGGGTCTTGCTATTATTTAACAAACAAGGGTTACAGAATAAAAATGGGATCAGGGGGCCCCGCTCACAAGACTCGCCCCAAAAACCGGGCGCCCGGGCAGGCAGCGAAGCGGTTAAGGCGGTGCAGATGGCGTCAGGAAATCATGAAATAAAACATGCATGCCTCTCTTAGCAAATTCACCCTGTCTGGAGCTGTAATTCTCTTTTTAAATGCCCCATCTCCTGTCACCAGCCTAGCAACCCTGCTCCTTCCATTCCCCGCTGCCCCCCTCTCCCCAAATGTGTGCAAATGAACAATTTCAGGTGGGTGGAAAGCACCAGCTGGTGTTGTTTCAATACAGGTTAATAAAACCATGCGTCCCCCCCAACCTCCCCCCCCCCCCCATCTACCTTATTTTTGTTAAACAGCCTCCAGACTGCTTTCCAGCCCATCAGCCTTGCATTAACAAAAGGCCAGAGAATACTTTGCATAAAAAGCAGGCCTGCTGGAAATGAAAGGTGGCCCGAAATGTAATCAGCTCCTCCCCAGCGCCCCCCCTCCCTTCCCCTTGTGTCAATATTTGCACTGAACCAACGCACCTAAGTGACAGGTGTGCAGGGAAGAGCCTCCTCTCCATTTATACCAAAAACCAATATCCTTTCTGCAGCCTGTCCCTATACATGTATGTATACCTGGCTATCTATATGGATGTTTCCTCATCCACTGATAAATTAGAGAGCTTTGGTGTGCTGGGGGGGGGGGGGGGGGGGTAGGGGAGGAGGGCTATATAAAGGCTCAGTCCCAGGCTTCAGTTCACAACTGCCCAGGAAGGGGAAGACAGCTGGTTCCACCTGGGAAACTGCCGCCGCTGCTGCCAACGTGTCACTGCGCTGAGGCAGAACTGGCACTTAGAGCTCAGAGGGAGAGCGGCAGGTACCATCCTACCTGAGCAAACAGAGGCAGAGCCCAGAGGACGTTCCCACCTCGACACAGAAGGGGCAGAGCGTTCCACAGCCTCCTGCTTACCTCAGCACCCAGGCACCCTGCTACCTTCTAGCCACATAGGCACAGTTCCTGATAGCCTCTAGCCTGGCCACATTGGGACAATTCCTGATAGCCTCTAGCCTGGCCACATTGGGACAATTCCTGATAGCCTCTAGCCTGGCCACATTGGGACAATTCTTGGTAACTTCTTACACAGGCACAGAGGCAGAATTCCTTCAACCTTCTCACATGGGCACAAAAGACAGAATTCCTGGTACCTTCTTACTTGGGCACTAAGGCAACTTCAGGTATCCTCCTACTTGGCACATAGGCAAAACTGCAGATGCCATTTTACCTTGGCATAAAGGCAGACCTCCTGGTGGCCCCTTAAATGACAGAACTCTTGGTACCCTGGCAAAGAGCCCAAACTCCTGCTGCCCTCTTACTTGGGCACAGAGACAGAGCCACAAGTGCTCTCCCATTTGGGCACACAGGTAGGACTTGTGCTCTCTCATTTGGGCACACAGGTAGGACTTGTGCTCTATCATTTGGGCACACAGGTAGGACTTGTGCTCTTTCATTTGGGCACACAGGTAGGACTTGTGCTCTCCCATTTGGGCACACAGGTAGGACTTGTGCTCTTTCATTTGGGCACACAGGTAGGACTCCTGGTGCTCTCTCATTTGGGCACACAGGTAGGACTCCTGGTGCTCTCTCATTTGGGCACAAAGGTAGAAGTACAGGAACCCTTTTATTTTAGCATAGGGGCAGATCTGCTGTCAATGATCTGAGAATGCGGGAACTTTGCTAACTGGGCACAGATGTACAGTGCAGGGACCACCTGAGCTAACAGCTTTGTGCCCAAGAACTGCATATAGCTTGGCACGGAGCTGGGGGTTACTTTCCATGGATAGGGACAAATGTGTGGGCTTTTCACCTGGGCACAGAGGAACACATGGGCACAAAGTGGCAAAACTACAGCTACTAACACAGGTATGTAGTTAATGCTATATAATTATGGCTACAGTATAAGTACTGAGCACCTCAGTAGAAGGGTATGGGCTAGCGCTACAGAAGCTGAATATGCACTGTATTTGGGGCAGGGGTAGGGATACATTGTATTTGGGGCAGGTGTAGAGATACACTGTATTTGGGGCAGGTGTAGGGATACATTGTATTTGGGGCAGGTGTAGAGATACACTGTATTTGGGGCAGGTGTAGGGATACACTGTATTTGGGGCAGGTGTAGAGATACACTGTATTTGGGGCAGGTGTAGGGATACACTGTATTTGGGGCAGGTGTAGGGATACACTGTATTTATTTGGGGCAGGTGTAGGGATACACTGTATTTATTTGGGGCAGGTGTAGGGATACACTGTATTTGGGGCAGGTGTAGGGATACACTGTATTTGGGGCAGGTGTAGGGATACACTGTATTTGGGGCAGGTGTAGGGATACACTGTATTTATTTGGGGCAGGTGTAGGGATACACTGTATTTGGGGCAGGTGTAGGGATACACTGTATTTGGGGCAGGTGTAGGGATACACTGTATTTGGGGCAGGTGTAGGGATACACTGTATTTGGGGCAGGTGTAGGGATACACTGTATTTAGTGCAGCTAGAATAAACTAGATCTCCAGGCTATGATTCCATGTTTTTTTTTTTTCAAATATAGAATATTGTGCCTAACTCTGTTTTGTTTTCTGCCCCAGCTCCCAGTACTGACCCAATGCTAAATGTCACTACAAACCTGTCCAGCAGTACCTCAGCCTATCATACCCCAGAGAGGGGTATCCCATTCCTAGGGTGCTGGGGGGGGGTAGTATTCCAACCCCTGTTTGATTTTCAGGCCATGGCTAAAGCAGGAGATGGAAGAAGGATCTAGGAATTCGGACACGGATCCTGGCTGAGGCCCAAGTAGGACCCAGGTCAGACTCACCGGCTCCGCACTTGCCTGACGCCGAGCCTGACGTGCAATGCTTTGTGTCAACGTTTTGTTCGTTCGGCTCGCGTTAAGCAGGTGCGGCTTGTCTGCTGTCTGTGGGGGCAACTTCTGATGTTTTCTGTCCAAACCTTCCTGATCCAATTCAGCCCTCCATGTGCGGGTCTCTGCAACTCCCTGCCACCCTACAACTTGTACCCACTCTATTTCTGATGAGCTGCCTGTCGCTTTCAGTCTGTGATTGCGCCAATGTATGTATGTATATCTTTATTTGTAAAGCACTACTTATGTACGCAGCGCTAAACAGTAGAAATAATCTACATTTCTGCCCCAGCAGCTCTTAAACCGTCTTTTTGCCTTTTTATTCTCACCACCCAAGTGTCTCATTGTTTAGTTGGCTCCCAATGCTCAAAATTCTTACTAATTTCTACTCTCCTGGCTGCCCCCCCCCCAGTCAGTCCTCCTGTAAACCCACCAGCAGCCCTATCCTCACTCTTCCCACAGTCTCTGCTAATCCATATGGGTGAAGACACACGGAGCTACTAGTAGCAGCTACTTGTCACAGCTACAGAAACAGACAATGCTGATCATTTACTGATAACTGTCTCTACGTGTGTTTAGCAGAGGCAATTCTCAGTATTGTCTATGGCAGGGGATTTTCTGGCGTTTAGTAGCTGCGACAAGTAGCTCAGTGTGTCTTCACCCTAAACCTACCCAGTCCACTCCTGCATTCTCCTTCTGCCCCACCTACCTACCTTGCCTGTTTTGCCTGCAGCCCTCCAGTTCTTTCTGAACCATATCTCTCTGGCCTTTCTCTTTAAAGGATGCCCTCCAGCTTCTCCACTTCTGCACAACTCATACCCTACTATCCCTCTAGCTTCTCATTACTTTGTGTTAATGGGACCCCCACTCCACAATGAGTTGCTCCCCTTCTAACCCTATTCTTACTACTATCCAACCAACTTTTCCCTTTGCTTCCTTATCTGTACGCACTCCTTGCCCAGATTATCCTATATAATTATATATATATATATAAATACTGCCTGTATTCTTTATTTCTCCTTTTCACAATTTCATGCTCCTACTAATCACGACTCCACCTTTATTTATATTTGAATCTTTATTTGAATCTTGTTCTCCACGCTCTCTTGCACCTCTCTGCTGCCCCCTGGTGTTACCCTGTGTTTAATACATTTCCTGCTATCAGTGATTCTCACGCTGTGACCCCCCATCTCTGTACCTTGGTGATTCTCTCTTATAAGCTAAATTGTCATTTTTGTGTATTATTGCCTCATTTTCGAAACTTGGGAACTGTAGTTCAAGACCAGCTAACGGCAGTGGAGCATTAATTGCACTTTTATACATTTTGGGAGATATTTGCTCCTTTGCATCCCTTTTATATCCCTCTATTTCTTGAGATGCAGGCTGTATGGCAGCACAAAAACAGTGCAGTCTGCACCATTCATCTCATTCATTGCTGAGTAGCCATGTGAAATTAATATCTTTTTTACTGGATAATTGGTAGCCCTTTGATCTATTTATCTTCCATACTTAGTGGCCAACGTTGGAGTATCCCTTAGGGGCAGACTTTTATAATGTGAAATTAGAGCTCACCACAGAAATATTCACCCACTTTCTATTCATTCCTATGGGATTTTTAGAAGCGTATTTATCAATGGGTAAAAAATAAAGTTCACCATTTAATAAATACACTTCTAAAAATCCCATAGGAATGAATAGAAAGTGGGTGAATTTTTCTGTGGTGAGTTCTAATCTCACATTTTAATAAATCTGCCCCGAGAGTATGTACCTGTGTGCGTTTTTATGTGTTTGTCTCGTGGCGTCAGCAATGTAAGTCTTACTTGCACTAAGTCTGTACTTGGCATCTGTACCCATGTATATGGGCATTAAACCGTGGCCAACACTATGGGGCTGATCCGAATGGGAAAAATTTGGATTGGAAAACGAACATTTTGCGACTTTTTCGTATTTTTTGCGACTTTCTCGTAGCTGTTACGACTTGCGCGAATTGTCGCGACTTTCATATTGAGCGCTTGAAAAAGTCGCAAAATACCGATCATTACGAAAAAAACGCATTCAGACGCTTTTTGGACGTTCGTGGAATAGTAAATGTGCCCCTATAAGTACTAAAGCTACTGGGGTAAGTGTACACTGGAAACACTGTATTCTTAAGTTTAACTTGTCCTTTATGTAAAAAGTAAAACCATCTTATAACTCAGGAAGGAACATTTTTTACTGATTCTGTTTTCTTTGTAAAAATAAAAAAAACTGTTAAAATCAGAATAAATAAAGGGATTGTCATCATTGTCACCAACAGGCTTTGTGTTGCACCATAACTATGAGGTGTAAGATAATGAAATTAATATTTTCTCCCAAAATGTATGAGGCAAAGAAACCCCATTATTGCCCACATTAAGGGGCAGATTTATCAAAATGGGAGTTTAGACTTAATACATAAAAACTCACCCACGTCCTATTCATTCCTATAGGATTTTTAGAGATGTATTTATCAATAGGTGAAAGTTAGAGTTCACCATTTAATAAATATGCTTCTAAAAATCCCATAGGAAAGAATGGAAAGTGGGTGAGTTTTTATGTATTAAGTCTAAACTCCCATTTTGATGAATCTGCCCCTAAGTAAATCTTGTATTAGCAACTTGCAATCATTTAAGTGAATCCAAGTGCAGAACAGAAATCTGCCACAGATGCCGGATGTGTTGGCTTCAGAAACCCTGAGACTCAATGAATGGGCCTCAAAACAAGTATTCCTAGTCGTAAAAGCCCCTTTCTGGCTCCAGAAAGCCACAGAACAGACACCTCACCAAGGGCACTGCCAGGCCAGGAGGCCCCTGTGCAGCTGGGGCAATTGCCCTCTTTGCCCTGCCCTATCACTGACCTCAATGGATCCCTTTTATTTAAACAAAGTGACTCGTTGGTGAGTAAAGGGAGTGGATCTAAAGCCGTTGTGCCAGCGAGACCCTCTCGTGAGTGCAGCCGGGCCGGCATGAATGGCTCTTAGTTCCACACCTGGGCTCACTCAGGGATATCCTTCATTCCACTTCTCCGGGGGCCCCGCACTCACAGTATCTGCTGAGATCAAAGCAGAATTTCAGATAAAACAAAATCAGAAGCAGAGGGAAAGGTAAATCTCTGTAAGCCAATAGGCAGATGGTTCTGCGCCTTATCTCCAACATCTTAGCCACGAGACGCACGGTGACCATCTCCAGCATTTATATTTGTCATTTGCTCAGTATTTCCAGGGCTCAGATCCTGTGTCTGCTCATATATTCCTTAGCCATGTGTCTGCTAGGGAATGGATTATGGGATATTTTATTTACTGTACAAAGAAGGGTCTCCTCTCTGTCTTGTAACAGTAATGTGCCCTACACCTGCAACCAACCTTAGATAGAAACATAATCACTGAATTATTTTTTAATTTTAAAAGAGAATTTCAAATTTTGCTTTTAAGGCTCCCCTTTGTGGCCCTACACTGGGCCAGGTCCCAATTATAGCAATATTACAGATGTAACAGACAGGGGTACCCAGGGCACAAATAAGCACTCACCCAAATCCCCCCCTAACTGGCCTTCAGGCTGGGCCCCCTTAGCCCATAACAAGGTTACAGATATATAGAAACATTGGGGTAACAGTCACCCCGCTATAGTTCCAGGGGTACCCAGGGCACAAATAAGCACTCACCCCAAATCCCCCCCTAACTGGCCTTCAGGCTGGGCCCCCTTAGCCCATAACAAGGTTACAGATATATAGAAACATTGGGGTAACAGTCACCCTGCTATAGTTCCAGGGGTACCCAGGGCACAAATAAGCACTCACCCCAAATCCCCCCCTAACTGGCCTTCAGGCTGGGCCCCCTTAGCCCATAACAAGGTTACAGATATATAGAAACATTGGGGTAACAGTCACCCTGCTATAGTTCCAGGGGTACCCAGGGCACAAATAAGCACTCACCCCAAATCCCCCCCTAACTGGCCTTCAGGCTGGGCCCCCTTAGCCCATAACAAGGTTACAGATTTATAGAAACATTGGGGTAACGGTCACCCCGCTATAGTTCCAGGGGTACCCAGGGCACAAATAAGAACTCACCCCAAATCCCCCCCTAACTGGCCTTCAGGCTGGGCCCCCTTAGCCCATAACAAGGTTACAGATATATAGAAACATTGGGGTAACAGTCACCCCGCTATAGTTCCAGGGGTACCCAGGGCACAAATAAGCACTCACCCCAAATCCCCCCCTAACTGGCCTTCAGGCTGGCCCCCTTAGCCCATAACAAGGTTACAGATATATAGAAACATTGGGGTAACAGTCACCCTGCTATAGTTCCAGGGGTACCCAGGGCACAAATAAGCACTCACCCCAAATCCCCCCCTAACTGGCCTTCAGGCTGGGCCCCCTTAGCCCATAACAAGGTTACAGATATATAGAAACATTGGGGTAAACAGTCACCCTGCTATAGTTCCAGGGGTACCCAGGGCACAAATAAGCACTCACCCCAAATCCCCCCCTAACTGGCCTTCAGGCTGGGCCCCCTTAGCCCATAACAAGGTTACAGATATATAGAAACATTGGGGTAACAGTCACCCTGCTATAGTTCCAGGGGTACCCAGGGCACAAATAAGCACTCACCCCAAATCCCCCCCTAACTGGCCTTCAGGCTGGGCCCCCTTAGCCCATAACAAGGTTACAGATATATAGAAACATTGGGGTAACAGTCACCCTGCTATAGTTCCAGGGGTACCCAGGGCACAAATAAGCACTCACCCCAAATCCCCCCCTAACTGGCCTTCAGGCTGGGCCCCCTTAGCCCATAACAAGGTTACAGATATATAGAAACATTGGGGTAACAGTCACCCCACTATAGTTCCAGGGGTACCCAGGGCACAAATAAGCATTGCCCAATCTCTGCCTGACAGGGAGTAAAGGTACGGTTGGACCATAAGAATATTTCCATGCTTGCCTTGGGTGTCAAAGCTTTCCCACAATTCCCTTTAAACTTCCCATACAAACTGCTTGGGACACTCCTATGTGGCTAAACCTGCAGTTAGGGAACCTCTGATTAATGACTTTACATTCTGCCACCTTTGATACTCGTAAACTCCGTCCAGGGAGGCGGAGCATGGCGTGACTGGGCGGGGCAGTGATATCATGGGGGCTGGGCACTAATGCCACAGGGCGAGGATATGACTTGGTGATTGGCCAATTGCTGTGTCAGTCTTGGAGAATCCTGCACGTTTTTCTAAATTGGGAAACCCGGGCAGGCAGTTTTGAACCCCTTAGCAGTGAGCCACCTTTTTGGGTGCAGAAGAAAATGGGGGCTTTAAAAAGATCAAAGCTTGGTTTAAGGCACAGAAACCCAAAAAGAATTCTTATGTGGACAGTTGGGCCACAGGTCTGGACTGAGGTTTAAATTAGGTCTTGGCATTTACAGTACAGGTATGGGACCTGTTATCCAGAATGCTCGGGATCTGGGGTTTTCTGGATAAAGGATCTTTCTGTAAATTTGGATCTCCATACCTTAAGTCTGTTAAAAATCATTTAAGAACTGAATAAACCCAATAGGGCTGTTCTGCCCCCAATAAGGGGTAATTATATCTTAGTTGGGATCAAGTACAGGTACTGTTTTATTATTACAGAGAAAAGGGAATCATTTAACCATTAAATAAACCCAATAGGGCTGTTCTGCCCCCAATAAGGGGTAATTATATCTTAGTTGGGATCAAGTACAGGTACTGTTTTATTATTACAGAGAAAAGGGAATCATTTAACCATTAAATAAACCCAATAGGGCTGTTCTGCCCCAATAAGGGGTAATTATATCTTAGTTGGGATCAAGTACAGGTACTGTTTTATTATTACAGAGAAAATAAAATCATTTTTAAAAATTAGAATTATTTGCTTACAAGGAAGTCCATTGATCCATTTCTCCCTGGAAATATGGGACATTATCTCCCATCAACACACCTATAGAATCATATTATGCTCCAGATTCTCCGCTATTTCTTAATCTTCAATTTCCTTCTGGCTTGATGCATTTACAATTCAAATGGTGATTTAATAAAGGGCTTTGCAATGTGACACAGTGTAGCCCCCAGACCGGCCCCACTTCTCTGCAAAAATACCTTGTAGTAGAGTTCAATAATGCAGAGTATACTAACTTATTTACTCAGTACTAGGAGTACTGTACTAAACATAATCTGTAGGAATAAATCCCATGTTTATATGCTGAAATCCAGCTGCAAAACAGTTCTTCTCTTTCTGCATCATTTGAAATCCTGGCAGGGGAGGAGGGACTAAAACACTGATGTTACAAATTGTAACAACTTCTCCACAGCTTACAGACAGCATGCAGGAACTACATAACCCACAATGCATTGCACTGGGATGTTCCTTTCCTTATTGACATCACGTAAGCAGGGGATTGTGGGATTGGGAGGAGGCAGGCTGAAGGCAGGCGACTACTGTTACATTTTATTTGAGTCACAAAGTAGTCAGCCAGATCAGCAGGGGAACAGGGGGCGGGGCTTAGGGAACTGTTCCAAACCAGATTATTACATTAAACATCATGAAAAGGCTGCGTATTGTTTAATTGATGTATATTGCAAAGTTGTGTTTGGGTGGAGTTCCCCTTTAACTACACCACTTTGCCTCTATAGTAATAACCATCAAGTTCCTTTGTACTAGACCTGTACTGAAATGTACTGAATGTTATAAAAAAAAAAAAATATATATATATATATAGGAAGCCAATATTTTTTTCCAGAAAGGTAGCATCTATGGCATCTTATAGCAACCCCTCCGGCATTTGCCGGAATCCCTAGGTGGCAGGGCCAGAGTGGGGGGCCCCCCAGCAGATTGGAGATTAAACAAATGGAATGGCTATGGCTGACTTTCTACAAATTGGCTCTCACCCCACTTATATCATGGGATCCTATTCCTAATTGCCCCGGCACTTAGATCTAATGCTGGTTGGGGAGAGTGTGGCCTGTGGGTGACAGGGGGGCCCATGGGTGCCAAGTTACAGCACAGATAATGGGTATCAGAGATGCCACAAAGGGGGAGTAGGTTAAGGTTTTTGTTTGCTGGTACCAGGCTCCGTTACCCAAACCCCGGCCATTAGCCCTATTCTGTACAGTAGTGTCTGCCTGTATTCAACCAAACCCAAACTCACTTGTCAAATTCTGATGCCAAATTATTACTCTAGAGAAAATGTTTCCTCCCCTACAGAAGCTGCTTAGCTTTACCGATAGGATAGATCGTCACTGCTCCACCCATAAAGCCATTAGAGTTCCTGGTATAACAATGGAGGCAAAACACACCTACATAGGAGCCACGCCTTCTATTGGGGGGTTCTGATGACATCACATTAACTAACTGTGACATCATAACAACCATCTCTTGGTTACAGTTTGATGCCCCTGAGGAAGTCGGGTTTAGGACTAAAGGCGTGGGGCTACTAATATGATGAGCTGATTGGACTAAAGTCTGTAAGTACATGACTTTCATTCAACTTATATCACTGATTTTACTCTATGGGACTGTGCCCCCCTCCCCAGGGCCGGAACTAGGGGTAGGCCGAATAGGCACCTCCATAGGGTGCAATGGGGGAGGGGTGCTAGACAGGAACCTCTTCTGCCTACCCCAAACCTGGGATCTCTTACCCCCAATGCTCCCCCCTCCAATGTCATGGCCCACACTGGGGGGGATGGGGGCAAGGTGGTGGCCGGGTTGCTTACGGTGCCCCTCTCTTCTCCTGCTTGTTTACAGTTTAATGCTGTTGACTAGTGGGACCCTGGAGCCCAATACATTGTGAAATAATCTGTTACAGCAACATATTGTGTCAGACAGTGCTTATACCATATAATTATTTAATCATTTCCTTTATTAATTTAGTTGTTCCTCACTGTCCCTTTTTTTAGTTCCATAATGTCCTTTATGTCACAGACTGACACCATTTGCCACAGTTTTTGGGACTCCATATACGAGCAGCATGTTCTGTAGCCATACCTAGCTGCTGGGGGGCAGGTTAACCTCTTCACTACCAAGTCAGGTGATTTGCTCAGTTTCAGCTCTCCCTTCCGCCACTAACTAAATCTGTTTTTCTCTAGGACAGGTGCTTAGTTACATCTGACACCAGTTTCTCGGAAAATGCAAATGTCATTTGCAGCTCACCAACCTAATCGCGCATGGCCCCAGAAACAGCCAGCTGTCATCCGATCTATATTCATAGGAACAGGCAGGATTATCGAGGCGAGCACCTTTTTGCTGTTTGCGATCTCACTGTATAACCATGGGATTAAAGAGTTTAACACCCCAAAGGCTAATGAAAAAATAAAGACCTGCAAAGAGACTGACATCGGTGTGAACCTTTGACCAGGGAGCCTTAATATTCTGTAGGCACGAACTGAGGCTAAAAACAGATTATTTATGCCAGTCGGCTGTTCTTGAAATATAACTTCACTTATATAGTGTCTGTCTGTCAGCGAGTGATGTTTTACCTTAACAACATGGGCCATAAACTGGGCAGCACCGAACTTTCATCTTACACTCATTTATCTTCTATGTCTCAACCCTTAGGGGCTGATTTACTAAGACACGATTTCGAATCCGAATTGGAAAAATTCCGATTGGAAACGAACATTTTGCGACTTTTTCGTATTTTTTGCGATTTTTTCGGCGTCTTTACGATTTTTGCGTAAAAACGCGAGTTTTTCGGCGTCTTTACGATTTTTGCGTAAAAACGCGAGTTTTTCGTAGCCATTACGAAAGTTGCGCAAAGTCGCGATTTTTTCGTAGCGTTAACACTTGCGCACAAAGTCGCGCCTTTTTCGTAGCATTAAAACTTAAAAGGCGCGACGTTTCGCAACTTTCGTAATGGCTACGGAAAACTCGCGTTTTTACGCAAAAATCGTAAAGACGCCGAAAAACTCGCGTTTTTACGCAAAAGTCGTAAAGACGCCGAAAAAAATCACAAAATTACCGATCATTATGAAAAAAACGCAATCGGACGCATTCGGCCCGTTCGTGGGTTAGTAAATGTGCCCCTTTATAGGCACCATCTCTCCATACTATACCTGCTATCCCACAGCCCCAGTCCCTTCCCAGAGGCTATTATTCCCCCACTGCTACTATAGGCACCATCTCTCCCTACTATACCTGCTATCCCACAGCCCCAGTCCCTTCCCAGAGGCTATTATCCCCCCACTGCTACTATAGGCACCATCTCTCCCTACTATACCTGCTATCCCACAGCCCCAGTCCCTTCCCAGAGGCTATTATCCCCCCACTGCTACTATAGGCACCATCTCTCCCTACTATACCTGCTATCCCACAGCCACAGTCCCTTCCCAGAGGCTATTATCCCCCCACTGCTACTATAGGCACCATCTCTCCCTACTATACCTGCTATCCCACAGCTCCAGTCCCTTCCCAGAGGCTATTATCCCCCCCTGCTACTATAGGCACCATCTCTCCCTACTATACCTGCTATCCCACAGCCCCAGTCCCTTCCCAGAGGCTATTATCCCCCCCCCCCCCCTGCTACTATAGGCACCATCTCTCCCTACTATACCTACTATCCCACAGCCCCAGTCCCTTCCCAGAGGCTATTATCCCCCCCACTGCTACTATAGGCACCATCTCTCCCTACTATACCTGCTATCCCACAGCCCCAGTCCCTTCCCAGAGGCTATTATCCCCCCACTGCTACTATAGGCACCATCCCTCCCTACTATACCTGCTATCCCACAGCCCCAGTCCCTTCCCAGAGGCTATTATCCCCCCACTGCTACTATAGGCACCATCTCTCCCTACTATACCTGCTATCCCACAGCCCCAGTCCCTTCCCAGAGGCTATTATCCCCCACTGCTACTATAGGCACCATCTCTCCCTACTATACCTGCTATCCCACAGCCCCAGTCCCTTCCCAGAGGCTATTATCCCCCCCCCACTGCTACTATAGGCACCATCTCTCCCTACTATACCTGCTATCCCACAGCCCCAGTCCCTTCCCAGAGGCTATTATCCCCCCCCCCTGCTACTATAGGCACCATCTCTCCCTACTATACCTGCTATCCCACAGCCCCAGTCCCTTCCCAGAGGCTATTATCCCCCCACTGCTACTATAGGCACCATCTCTCCCTACTATACCTGCTATCCCACAGCCCCAGTCCCTTCCCAGAGGCTATTATCCCCCCCACTGCTACTATAGGCACCATCTCTCCCTACTATACCTGCCATCCCACAGCCCCAGTCCCTTCCCAGAGGCTATTATCCCCCCCCTGCTACTATAGGCACCATCTCTCCCTACTATACCTACTATCCCACAGCCCCAGTCCCTTCCCAGAGGCTATTATCCCCCCACTGCTACTATAGGCACCATCTCTCCCTACTATACCTGCTATCCCACAGCCCCAGTCCCTTCCCAGGGGCTATTATCCCCCCACTGCTACTATAGGCACCATCTCTCCCTACTATACCTGCTATCCCACAGCCCCAGTCCCTTCCCAGAGGCTATTATCCCCCCACTGCTACTATAGGCACCATCTCTCCCTACTATACCTGCTATCCCACAGCCCCAGTCCCTTCCCAGAGGCTATTATCCCCCCACTGCTACTATAGGCACCATCTCTCCCTACTATAGGGGTCAGGGTGTAACTCCATGACCCGGGGCCCCACAGCAAGTGTTTTTTATTGGCCCTCTCCACTTTGTGCATTATGAACGGACACTTGCAGGGGACCTGTTATCACCCCCACCTGTTACCAGGCCCCCAAACCTGCTTCCCCTGAATACACAGAGTCTGCTCTCCCAGTAATTATCCCAAGGACTATGTGGCAAGCTGGACTTTCCTGTGCCATTCCTACTAATAATAATTGTTTTGCAGGTGATTTGACATAATGTAGGAGATCTTAGTCTATGAAATGGTCAGGGATATTGAAAAGCTTAACCTGAGCAGATCCAGGATCCCCAGTGCAATTCGGAACCGGTTCCTGGGTTCTGCTGCATGGTTTGTGCCTGTAATGATGATGCAGGAGAAGGTCTGGCCATTTTGCCTTGGATATAAGATAATTGGATGAGAGTTTTAGGATTTCCTGCCCTTACAACACCCAGAATAATTGCTGGTTCTGCCAATTATACTAATTGACTGTAATTTACTTAATACAGGCCCTGCTAGTGCTTATCATTGGGAAAATACCCCCCGATCCCCGGCTCCATACAAACTGTTTTCAGTCAGTTTCCATCCTGCTGAATGATTGTGATTTGCTAAAGAATTAATTGGGAGCATTGTAATAAGAGGTGCATGTTTTACACCAGCGATAATAACCCAGAGCCGCTCATCAGCCGGCAGCATTGACAGGTCTGCTTCTTGAAAGCAAATATCTGATGGTTACCATGGGTTACTAGACCTGAAGCCAACTCTTATTGATTTACAACCGACAAACTAGTATTGGATTAGATTTGTCCTACCGACCCTCGTTCCATGGGTCTTTCTGTAATGATATCCTGGCAAAAGCACCAAATTCATAATCTTTACAATTTATCCGGATATAAAGTTACTGGATCATTAGAAAAAACAGGGACATATCTAAGAAATTCAAGTCACGGGACTAGAGTAATTGCAACCTGTTTATGAATGAGTTAATCGTTGGGACTCTCTGTTCTCAGGCAGCATCACCTGGGCCAACAACGGAAGCCCGTGGGTTAATGGTTAACTCCGTGGCCCTAGCGCGGTTGATAGGTATCAGTCCATTTATGCAGAGTCCTATTCACGGACCCTTTTCCAGCACTTAATAGGCAAACATTTTATTAGAGAGCATCTGTGCACCATAGAGACAGGGTATAAAAACCGTTGGACCTTGCCCTCTGCACATACAATTGGGGGGGCACATTAGGCACATTGTGGATTCCCAGCTGGGGGAGAATGCTGGGAGTTGTAGCTTGGCTATAGGAGAATGCCAGGAGAAGCAGATAAGCAAATGGCCAACTGTTCTATATACAGATGTAATTACCAAACTTCCAATAAAAGTACTGTAGCAAGTGTCAGTCTTTTTTTCCCTTTTTATATCATTTTTTATTTATATATAATATACAGTTTGGTAATTTCCCTATGGGACCAAACTGTAAATTATATCCTTATAAACGGTGCATAGTGATGTCATCAGTTATAATCACAGCTTAGTGATGTAATTTCTGTCATATGACTCACTGAGACATTATAATAAATAAAGTAGCGCCTGTTGTAAAATATAAGGATATTACATGTCACCTTGGAGTTCCATGGCCTGTATAAAAGCACTCGGCTTTCGTGCTTTAATATGGTCATGGAACTCCTCTGTGACTTATAATATCCCTATATGTTACAATAGGGGGCACTTTATTCATTATATATTATAAGGAACTCCTCTGTGACTTATAATATCCCTATATGTTACAATAGGGGGCACTTTATTCCCTATATATTATAAGGAACTCCTCGGGGGCTTATAATATCCCTATATGTTACAATAAGGGGCACTTTATTCATTATATATTATAATGAACTCCTCTGTGACTTATAATATCCCTATATTTTACAATAGGGGGTACTTTATTCACTATATATTATAAGGAACTCCTAAATGACTTATAATATCCCTATATATTACAATAGGGGGCACTTTATTCACTATATATTTTAAGGAACTCCTCTGTGACTTATAATATCCCTATATGTTACAATAGGGGGCACTTTATTCACTATATATTATAAGGAACTCCTCTGTGACTTATAATATCCCTATATGTTACAATAGGGGGTACTTTATTCACTATATATTATAAGGAACTCCTCTGTGACTTATAATATCCCTATATTTTACAATAGGGGGCACTTTATTCACTATATATTATAAGGAACTCCTAAATGACTTATAATATCCATATATGTTACAATAGGGGGCACTTTATTCGCTATATATTATAAGGAACTCCTCAATGACTTATAATATCCCTATATATTACAATAGGGGGTACTTTATTCACTATATATTATAAGGAACTCCTCTGTGACTTATAATATCCCTATATGTTACAATAGGGGGCACTTTATTCACTATATATTATAAGGAACTCCTCTGTGACTTATAATATCCCTATATGTTACAATAGGGGGCACTTTATTCACTATATATTATAAGGAACTCCTCGGGGGCTTATAATATCCATATATATTACAATAGGGGGTACTTTATTCACTATATATTATAAGGAACTCCTCTGTGACTTATAATATCCCTATATGTTACAATAGGGGGCACTTTATTCACTATATATTATAAGGAACTCCTCTGTGACTTATAATATCCCTATATGTTACAATAGGGGGCACTTTATTCACTATATATTATAAGGAACTCCTTGGGGACTTATAATATCCCTATATGTTACAATAGGGGGCACTTTATTCACTATATATTATAAGGAACTCCTCGGGGGCTTATAATATCCATATATATTACAATAGGGGGTACTTTATTCACTATATATTATAAGGAACTCCTCTGTGACTTATAATATCCCTATATGTTACAATAGGGGGCACTTTATTCACTATATATTATAAGGAACTCCTCTGTGACTTATAATATCCCTATATGTTACAATAGGGGCACTTTATTCACTATATATTATAAGGAACTCCTCGGGGGCTTATAATATCCCTATATGTTACAACAGGGGGTACTTTATTCACTATATATTATAAGGAACTCCTCGGGGGCTTATAATATCCCTATATGTTACAATAGGGGCACTTTATTCACTATATATTATAAGGAACTCCTTGGGGACTTATAATATCCCTATATGTTACAATAGGGGGTACTTTATTCACTATATATTATAAGGAACTCCTCGGGGGCTTATAATATCCCTATATGTTACAATAGGGGGTACTTTATTCACTATATATTATAAGGAACTCCTCGGGGGTTTATAATATCCCTATATGTTACAATAGGGGGCACTTTATTCACTATATATTATAAGGAACTCCTCTGTGACTTATAATATCCCTATATGTTACAATAGGGGGTACTTTATTCACTATATATATTATAAGGAACTCCTCTGTGACTTATAATATCCCGATATGTTACAATAGGGGGCACTTTATTCACTATATATTATAAGGAACTCCTCGGGGGCTTATAATATCCCTATATATTACAATAGGGGGTACTTTATTCACTATATATTATAAGGAACTCCTCTGTGACTTATAATATCCCTATATGTTACAATAGGGGGTACTTTATTCACTATATATTATAAGGAACTCCTCTGTGACTTATAATATCCCTATATGTTACAATAGGGGGTACTTTATTCACTATATATTATAAGGAACTCCTCGGGGGCTTATAATATCCCTATATGTTACAATAGGGGGTACTTTATTCACTATATATTATAAGGAACTCCTCTGTGACTTATAATATCCCTATATCTTACAATAGGGGGCACTTTATTCACTATATATTATAAGGAACTCCTCGGGGGCTTATAATATCCCTATATATTACAATAGGGGGTACTTTATTCACTATATATTATAAGGAACTCCTCTGTGACTTATAATATCCTTATATGTTACAATAGGGGGTACTTTATTCACTATATATTATAAGGAACTCCTCTGTGACTTAAAATATCCCTATATGTTACAATAGGGGGCACTTTATTCACTATATATTATAAGGAACTCCTCGGGGGCTTAAAATATCCCTATATGTTACAATAGGGGGTACTTTATTCACTATATATTATAAGGAACTCCTCGGGGGCTTATAATATCCCTATATGTTACAATAGGGGGCACTTTATTCACTATATATTATAAGGAACTCCTCGGGGGCTTATAATATCCCTATATGTTACAATAGGGGGTACTTTATTCACTATATATTATAAGGAACTCCTCGGGGGCTTATAATATCCCTATATGTTACAATAGGGGGCACTTTATTCACTATATATTATAAGGAACTCCTCGGGGACTTATAATATCCCTATATGTTACAATAGGGGGCACTTTATTCACTATATATTATAAGGAACTCCTCGGGGACTTATAATATCCCTATATGTTACAATAGGGGGCACTTTATTCACTTTATATTATAAGGAACTCCTCGGGGACTTATAATATCCCTATATGTTACAATAGGGGGCACTTTATTCACTATATATTATAAGGAACTCCTCTGTGACTTATAATATCCCTATATGTTACAATAGGGGGCACTTTATTCACTATATATTATAAGAAACTCCTCGGGGGCTTATAATATCCCTATATGTTACAATAGGGGGCACTTTATTCACTATATATTATAAGAAACTCCTCGGGGGCTTATAATATCCCTATATGTTACAATAGGGGGCACTTTATTCACTATATATTATAAGGAACTCCTCTGTGACTTATAATATCCCTATATGTTACAATAGGGGGCACTTTATTCACTATATATTATAAGGAACTCCTCTGTGACTTATAATATCCCTATATGTTACAATAGGGGGCACTTTA